>NC_056610.1:7807582-7870082 GCF_018340385.1 Cyprinus carpio
AGATGATTTCATCACGTCTGACAAATTGGTTTATAAAAGGTGTTTTTGTGCATGTTTTGTGCGTCTTTCAAATAAAACAGAGAACATCTGTGTGTTTTATGACTCAGGCACACAATGTGAGGACTCAGTTTGACAAATTGTTTTATTTGATGGTTTTATTTTGTGTTTTTTTTATTATTTTTATTTTTTTTTTTTGTTTATTTTTTATTTTTTTTTTTGTTTGTTTTTTTATTGTTTTTTTTTTTTATTTTTTTTCTTAAATTTAGTTAAAGTTTTAATAATTTTGTTCTGTTTTTGTCATTTTATCAACTTTTTCTAATGTCCAAATAGTTGAATCAATTTTTATTTATAAATTTTAGTTTATTCAGTTTTAGTTGTTTTAGTACTTTAAGTTATACAAAATGAAAATGACAAATATTTGTGTCAGTTAACTGAAATATTACTTTTTCAATATTTCATTTAATGTTAAAAGTAACATTTTTGTGAATAGTTTTACTTAACAATAATAAATAAACAATACAACTTAACACAACAGAGAATGAAGTTTGCAATTACACATTTCTTTCCAAACTTTACTTTTACAGTTTATTCATTTCATAACAGAAGATTTGTTTAAAATGTGTCAGTAAGTTTAACTCATTCATTTCAGTTTAAATTCTGCATTTTTTGTTTCAGAAAGTACAGAATTACTGAGAAAATGAATATTCCAATTAGAATTTCTTTGCAAATCTATACAGTAGCCATGGAAATAAAACAAGGAACTAAAGGAAACCTTTTTATATCCGTCTGACAGCATGTTCCCCATGGTGTGCACCAGAAAGGAGAACTCGGGACGCTTCTCGAACTTCTCATCCCAACATTTCCTCATGACCTCATAACTGCAGAGGAACAAAACCACCAGCATTTACTCCAAATCTGCCCTCATTCATTCACAAAAGCCACAAGAACTTTCCAGAATCTCTTTTTAAAACAAACCTGGCTGTTACTGTGCACAATCTTAAGAGTGATTTACCAGATGAATATATAACTCAAGCATATGTGCAATAATAAGCATGCAGCCTGCAGGTTTATGTCACTTTGGTTCAGGTTAGTAGTAGAGGCAGTGAAACATACACGTCTTCGGAGGCGTACGAGGGTTTGGCCATGCGGTATCCTCTCTTCAGAGCGCTGTAGAACAACTCGTTCATGGGCAGGTCTGGATACGGGGTTCCTCCTGCAAAATCACCAATAAACACAGATTTTCACGTTTCAGTTTAGAAGGAGAAGGAGAAGAAGGAGAAGATATGATTTGGATTTTTTTACTGATTCAACAGTGAGCACTTGTGTTTAAAATTAACCGTTTTAAAGACAAAAAAAAACAAACATTACTTATGAATGAATTAATATCACTTTACAATAAGGTTTCAGTTGTTAAGTTGATTGCATTAGTTAACTACATTAATATGGACTAACAACAAAAAAATACTTCTAAAGAATATTTTAATCTTAGTTAATGTTCATCTCAACTTCTATTACACTGTTAATATCAAAAGTTGTATCTGTTATATTATTTAATGCTCCAGAGCTATCATGAACTAACAATGAACAGTTGTATTTTTATTAATGTTAACAACAATTAATAGTGTTATTTTAGTGTAACTGAGATACTATTTTTTTATGTGTATATTTTAGTTTTAAAGTTCAAGTAATTGTGCTTTTTTTGTGTGTTTTAATAATATTTTATATTATTATTTTTATACAATATATAAAAAATATTTATTATTTTTAGATAATATTTTTATATTTATATTTTTACACTACATCTATACCACTAGTACCATTCACATATTATCAAATGTGTTTTATTTATTTTTTTATAAGATTTCATACTTTCTATATATTTTAGTTTAAAATGTAATAATTTTGTTGTGTGTTTTTGTCTTTTTATAAAAAAAAATGATAATTTTATTATTATTTTTCAATATATCTCTATGGTATTTATTAATTTTCATTTATTCCATTTATTTATTTATTTATTTATTTGTTTATAAATGAAAATGAGAAATGTTGTTTAAATGAGAAATGTTTTTTCTGTTTTATTTTAAATAACCAAACAGTTTTATGGTTTAAGTTTTAATTAACAACAACAACAACATCAAAAACCCCTGATTTATGCATTTAGCAGATGCCTTATCCAAAGTGACAATCTATGCATGTTTTCAATGCATGCATGCCCTGGTAATCAAACCCATTCTTGCTCAGAACACACATTTCAGGTGTAACACATTATTGTTCATGCATGAAAGCATGCATGCATAGTCAGTGTGGAGAAATAATAAGCAAACGGACTGACCCAGAGTGAAAATCTCCCACAGTAAGATGCCGTAGGACCAGACGTCACTCAGCGTGGTGTACAGGTTATGAAAGATACTCTCCGGGGCCATCCACTTCAGAGGAAGAAACGTCTGCAGACAAACACACAGTCCCTTCAGTCAGCATCACAGTTTGTGTGTTGATTTTACTGTGCTTTATTATAGATACGGATATACGTACGCTGCCTTTGGAGATGTAGTTGTTGTCATGCATGATGTCTCTGGCCAGTCCAAAGTCACAGATCTTGGCCAGTTTGCCCTCACAGATCAAGACGTTTCTTGCTGCCAGATCCCGATGCACACACTGACAGACAGACAGACAGACAGACAGACAGACAGATGTTTTATTTATTCAAAGAACAAGGTTAGTCAGCTTACTGGGGATGCATTTCCAATTTCCGTCAGTAGATGGTGATGTGAGTTCATATTAAAACCTGCATTACAGACTCTTTCGGGTGGAAGGTGTAATTGAATTGATGTTATAATTCTAGGTCTAATCTTTAGAAATTTCAGTTAAGTTTAAACAATTATTTCTGTATTCTGTATTTTTACTGTTCATTTTATGTGAATTACATTGCTTTTCTACATCATCTAAATGAATCCATTGACTGGACTGCAAAAAAATAAAGTATTTAGTATTTTTGTCTTATTTTCCATTAAAAGTAAACATTTGTAAATTAAGATGAATTTGCTTTAGAACCAAAATGACTTTTTATATATCAATTTCAGTTTTTTTTCTGGAAAAAAAAAATGCTTAAAACACGAATAAATACAGAAAAATAGACTTAATTCAAAAATATTTTTTATTTTTCATTGTCAGATTGTCAGATATTTGTTCTTGTTTTAATCATAAACTCAATTCAATGTTTGGAAATTTTACTGATAATGAGGAAGAACATTATTTTTTACAGTTTAAATATTTGAATAATGACATTCTTGTATACACTTCCTTTATATGTGTGCATTTAGCTTTACCTCAGAGACAAAACTTTCACCAGGAAAAACAAAATCTCTTTTAGTGGACGTCTTAGATAAAGATTTAGGGTCTGAGTTTGTCTGTAGGCTTAATATTAAACAACAGAAGTCTATGATATGTGCTCATTTAGGTGTGTGTGTGTGTGTGTGTGTGTGTGGGACAGACACTCACGTTCTTTGAGGCCAAGAACTCCATGCCTTTGGCCACCTGATAACTGAAGCCCACAAGATCAGTGTAGCTCAGAACCGGAGAATCACTGATGACCAGAGACCGATCCACCCTGTGACCTGTGATAGACACACACTCATTGGATCTGATTACAAACACAAAAAGCATGCAGTGCCATGCTATTTTTTGTATCATTGCAAAGTTCTGATAACTTTGTGTTTAAGTATAAAACAATGACAAATACTGTATCTGTCAATGGGGTCAAAAAATAATCTTCATTCAAAAGGATAACAAGTAAATTTTTCTTAACCCACTGACATTTTATTCCTGTTTTAAGCATCAAGTCACTTAAATTTGAATTAGATTTTATTTTTATATTTTAATAATCATTTTCCCCCATTTTAATAGTTTTTATGAAAATGAATTAAAAATGTTGTTTTTAAAACTAGCTAAAATTAAATATATTTCAGTTTTTTATATTTTATTGTAGATTACATTTATTACAGTTTTTATATAATTTTTTTTTAGATTACATTTATTTTAAATATATGTATTTTTATAAGCCCGTGGACAGATTTTTTCTCTTTTTAAGCATAAACTATTTATATTTTGAATAAGATTTTATTTCTGTCATTAAATTGAGTTAAAGTTTCAGTCATTTTGTTGTCTGTTTTTGTCTCTTTATATATATTATATATATATATTTAGTATTTTTATTTTTTTTTTTTATTTTTATTTATTTTTAGATATTTCTCTTAATTTTTATTATTTTTATTTTTTTTTTTTAGTTTTTGTTATTTTAGTTGTTTAGTTTGTAATTTTTTTTCTAGTACAGTATGTCATTTTTGCTTCTCAAGTGAATATATCATGATTTAAGAATAAATAGATATTTCTACTGGAAAAAAGTCAAAAGTACAAAGCAATAAAATATTTTTGTTTTATGAGGGCTTTCTAATTCACCCTGATATCCTCTCAGCTTAAATTCAAACACATCTCAAACAATAAATAAATACCAAAATAAACTATGAGACTTTTAGTCATAATATTTAAATTGTACAGAAACCTCAAGTGTTTCATGAAGTTCAAGGCACATCCTGTCAGAGGAGGAAGTGAAACTTTAATGAGCATCAGTTATGAAAGAGATCTCTGTGTCACACATACGCCGTCTGTGCTCAACCTGAAGACCTTCACAGCAACACAGGGCCAAAGATCACACAGCGAGGCATGATGGGAGCTTTAGTAAAAAACTTTAGAGAAGCTTCCAGTACAAGGAGACGAGACTTAGTCTTACACAATGCTTTCAACTTCCTCTGAATCACCACAATATCACAATATTAAAACACAAATATAAATAAGGGCTGTTTGTTCATAATAACAATATCATGTGATGAATCAATTATATGCAAATTCATATAGATAAACCTGCTGATAATAAACCCTGTGACAGTCATTTCAGCAAATTAATGTTTTAAATATAGAAAAAAACCCTGCTTATTGTGATTAAATTATAAAATATATAAAACTGTGCTTTTTTAATTCCATTGCATTTTTAATAATATATTTAATTCATAATTTGATATAGGTGCCAGGGTGGTTGCTATAGGTGTTTCTAAGATGTTCTGAAATTGTTAATAGTGATGATTATTATTATTAATAAATGCAATGCAATTATAAGTTTTATGTCATTTTTATTTTAAATTAACATATTTGTTTTTTCTGAAATTATTGTTTATGAATAGAAAACTCAAAACAACAGCATTTATTTAAAACAGAAATCTTTTATAACTTTATAAATGACTGTAATGTCACTTGATCAATTTAATGCATTTCTTATTGTCCCCAAACTTTTAAACTTTTAAATCAGTTTCCACAAAAAAATGAATTTCAGAATTGATTATAATCAGAAATGTTTCTTATAATTATTATATAATCTATAATTTTTTTACTGTATATATTTTATCATTTATATTACATATATTATTATATATTATACATATATTTTTCTGAAATAGTTTATTGTGACTATTATTAATAATAAATTAAATAAAACACGCAGTTTTATATATTTTACATAAATTATAAAATAGCATAAAAGAGATTTGCACTTTTAATTGCATTGCATTTTAATATATTTCATTTATGATTGCATAATGTTATATAGGTGTCACTGTCTATATAGGGACTTTTTTTCAAATAACTGTTTTTTTTGTTTATTATGATTAATAAATGCAATTAACAATTTTATATGTTTTATAATTCATATTTTTATTTATAATTTTATAATTTATAATTTTATATAGATATTTAAGGTTTTCTAGGTGGTTGCTGTAGATGCTGTTCTAAGAAGGTACAATATGCGCTTTGAGAGGCTTGAAGCTGTAGTTGATCTGAAGGTCTGCAGGCAGCGGGTGGAGTTGTACCTTGCTCCTGGTAGATGTCTTGCTGGTAAGGAGACTCGTAGGGTGATGGCTGGATATCTGCGTACTTGATGGTGTCCGTGAGCTCCTGCATCGGCACGTATTCGGTCTGTTTGTCTATGGTCATGTCCATATATCCTCCATCACACTCGCTGCCGAACGACACGTATCTGCAGAGCACAGATATAAGACCTGATTACATTCGGACTACTTCATCACATGCTCCAGTTGAGCATGACTGATATTCACCACAGTATTTCATGTTCACTTTAAACATACACTACCGGTAAAAATGTTGGAATATTCTTCTTCTGCTCACCATTTCTGCATTTATTTGTTTAAACATACAGTAAAAACTGTTAATATTATTAATAATTAAATAGCTGTTTTCTATGCAAATATATTTTAATATGTAATATATTATTGTGATGCAAAGCTGAATTTTCAGCATCATTTCTCCAGTCTTCCGTTTCATGTGATCCTTCATAAATCATTCTGAAATGCTGATTTGCTGCTCAAAAAACATTTTTGATTATTATTAGTGTTAAAAACAGTTGTGCTGCTTCATATTTTAGTGGAAACTGTGAAACATTTTATTTTTCAGGATTCTTTGATGAATAAAAAAAAGTTCAAAAGAACAACATTTATTAGAAATAGAAATCTTCTGTAACATTATAAATACCTTACTGTCACTTTTGATCAATTTAACGCATCCTTAATGAATAAAAGTATTAATTTCCAAACTTTTGAATAGAAATGTATCATGGTTTCCACAAAAAAACGAAACATAGTAGAATGATTTCTGAAGGATCATGTGACACTGAAAACTGGAGTAATGTTGCTGAAAATTCAGCTTCGATTGCAGGAATAAATTACAATTTACAATATATTCACATAGGAAACAGTTATGTTAAATTGTAATAATATTTCACAATTTTTACTGTATTTTTAATCAAATAAATGCACAGTCTTGGTGAGCAGAAGAGACTTTCAGAAACTTTAAAAAAATCGTAATTCTTCCAAACTTTTCACTAATATGTGCAATAGAAGAATGAAATCACATGTTCATTGGTCACTCTTACTCTTTCCCGGTCGGCATATCGCTGTCGTTACAGATCTGGCTGCCGTTGACGATGTGGTTCTTGTCGGCGTAGTACTGGAGGAAGCTGTGCTTGTTCCTGTGCAGATAGTCAACCAGATCTCCATAGCGGCAGTATTCTGTCACCAGATACAGAGGACCTGCAGAGCAAATAAATAAATACACAACACACCTGAAAAGAACACATCAAAATATTTGACCTAAGTAGTTTAGCAGCTTTAAAGATCTAGGATAGTTTGACTGCTTAACCCCCTGCTGTCTGCTCACCGTTTTTGGTACAGGCGCCCAGCAGGTTGACGATGTTGAGGTGAGGACCCAGATGACTCATGATCTTGAGTTCAGACATCAGAGCTTGAGTCTCGCTCCTCCGAGCCGTCGCTGCAGTGAGCAGACACCATGATTAACTACAGCTACCAATCACACTCACATATGTGTGTATGTAACCGAGTGTCTCACACGCACATTTCAGCATTTTCACTGCCACTTTAGTAGCGGACTGGGAATGGCCGAGATCGTACGCCGTCGCCTCGACAACACGCCCAAATGCTCCAGATCCAAGTGTCCGACCTGAAGAAACACATGCATTTCAGTCCAAAAACATATGGACACGAGTGTTTTAAGCTTTTGCTAGGAAGCTGCTAAATAGTTGTTAAAGGAGACCTATTATGGCCGTTTTTACAAGATGTAATATAAGTCTCAGGTGTCCCCGGAATGCATCTGTGAAGTTAAGCTCAAAATACTGTACACCACAGATCAATTATTATTTCATTTTGAAAATGTCTATTTTGAGTGGAAGCATAAACACGCTGTTTTCGTGCATGTCTCTTTAAATGCAAATGAGCTGCCGCTCCCCGCCCCCTTTTCCAGAATAGGGCTGTGCCTTTACAGATGGTATTGCTGATACTCAGTGTTGCCAAGTCCAAGTGTCCACGGAATTGGGCTACTTTAACACTGTTGTTTTTGATGTTTGCGGGTTGGAGCGACCCCAATAACATCATATTTAGCCCCTGAAATGCGAATTTACCAGGGGAACACTGAGAAAAAACCTGTATTTTTAATGGGGTACCCCCCTCGAAAGCCAACTGGGTTAATTTTGAGTAGCAACTGGGCAGTTTTTATTGTGAAAACCTGGCAACCCTGATCAGTTTGGTTTTGATTATCATGTGCATAATAAACCATATTAGTTTAAACTTCTGATATATGGTTTTCTGAGTGCACACATCCGAAGCACGTGGACAGAAAGCAGCTGTCACACGGCATGTGAGTAATAAAAGTTCTTACACATCTTATTGCGCTTAAACACTCAAACACACACAAGTTAATGTTAAAAACGTGCACAAGTTAGAAAAATAGTCGGTTATGTCTGTGAAGGTAAACAGCTGGGAAAGAAATTGGCAGCAGCGTAATATACATTAAATTAATCAATAATCCATTGTCTCTTCTGAGGCTGGGACTCTAAACTGCATTCTGTGCTCGTCAGTGCAGCCAAAGACAAAACAGTTAGCAAGCTTTGCTCAAACTTTTGCCATGGAGTTGTCGCTTGTGAAAACACAATGCCGGCGCAGTGGGTGGAAACTTACAGATTAAGGGGCAGTAATATTATAATAAAATCCTCTTTCTATGTCACAGCGGTTTGTTTTTCACAAGCTTGCAGAGAAAGGCTTACCAAAAAAAATTTACTGGGTTGCTCTTTTTCACATTTTCTGGGTTGATAAATGCACCGGACACCCAATTATAGCACTTAAACATGGAAAAAGTCAGATTTTCATGATATGTCACCATTAAGATAATCAAGTATTTTTAACAGGAAAAGCTTCTATCTAAGTGTTTAGAAAAAACTCTAGGCTAGAGTAAGTGTGCACCGCTCTCACCCAGCACCAGACTGTCCCGCGACATCTCCCAGGCCAGGTCATAGGGCAGGTGAATGGGGTCGACGTAGATGTACTCGTGTCCATCCAAACTGACCGATTCAATCACCTTCCATCTGATTTCATAGCGTGGTTCTGCAGGGAAAACAACGTGGAGTTCCAGTTCAGGAATGTTAAATCTAAATGCTAAGTCTCAGTCTGACAGACAGGATGTGAGGTCACTGACCTTCCTCCACACAGCGATGAGGATGATGATGGATATAATGGCGATGACCACCAGTGCTAAGACTGCGGCGAGAACGGCCACTTGAGAAAAAAACGCTGGACAGAGAACACAGCTTTTATCAACTCAAAATCTTCATTAAAACACATTAAATACTGATTCTCACATCTTAAGTGTCATTTTCATAAAGAAACACCACTTTCTTTCACCATCCGGTCAAATACTAACAGACATCAGGTACATTCTTAAATAAAAATAATTAATAAATTAATTATTTACATTTAAATTAAGTGAATTTTGGATATTTTCAGTCATATAGAGGCATTAAATCATCCTGATTTTATCATGACAGTATGGTTTATCACTGATGTCTTGTGTTATTTCTTTCTCACTGAATATCCAGTTTACTTTCAAATATGTCAAAACTAAAAAGTAAAATGGGACTAAAAGTTAAAATGTTTAAGGTGACAAAATCAAGACAACTAGGCTCCATATCATATATAGTGTCAATAAAAAGTTCCTGTAAACTGATGAAGAACTATAGAGACAGGAAATTACATCAGTCAACAATAACCTCAATAAATAAACTACAAAATAATTAAGGATGCTTATCAAGTCATTTTTTCAATATAAAGAAAAAATACATTTATTTATTATGCTAGTATTTCTGTTTAAATTAAACTACATTTTTGTATTTTCATTGTTTTTGTATTTATTTTTTAATTATAATGAATTTTTGTATTTTCAATTACTGTTCTTGTCAGGTATTACATAACATATATCAGTTATTTTATAAATAAACTAATATATATATATATACAATTAAATTAAATTTAATAAAATTTTTGTGTGCATCGTCTATCTGTTGTGCTATAAATATCATATCACTTTTATAGCATATCACTTTAATGCTGTAAATATTTTTTTTTTTCTTTTCATTTTTACATTTTCAATCACTTGTCACATAGAGACATGTTTAACTATCCAATCAATCAATAAATGGGAAACAAGTATTTTTTTTGTTAAATAAAAATAAAAAATAAATTGATGTTACGTTGTTTATTTAAAATAAAATAAAATAAAATAAAATAAAATAAAATAAATTGTTTGTGTATTTCCAATCACTTTTCACATAGAGGAAAAAGAGACTGGATAGGTTTCACTAATTAATCATGTCCGGTGCTACTTTTTTCTCATTGAATATCCATTTCACATTAAAATATGTTGAGTTATTATAGTAAAATGGGACGAGACAAAAGGCTGATGTTGACTTTAAATCAAGCCGGCTCGGCTCATATATAAGACTGTGGTCTCATGTACAGAGTCAATAAGAAGCGTTTCCCGCAGCTTTGGCAGGTGTTTGTGTTTCTGCTTTTTCTCACGGCTGAACCAGTATCAGGTTCTCAATGAGCTCAACGGGTTTCACGCCGCATTCACGGCGCTAATGAAAGCAGTCCTGGAGGATCATGGCTTTACAGCCAAAGTCCTTCTGTGTTTGATCTCCACGGGTGCTGCTCCATTCAGCAGACTCTCAGTTCACACATTCACAAAGAGGCTTTAACACACACACACACACACACACACACACACACACACACACACACACACACACACACACACACACACTGCACACACACCAGTTACTCTGATGTGACCTCTGGGTCTCTGGCTCGAGCTCCTCTCTCGTTGCGGGCCTCGCAGCGGATGGTGAGCAGCTGCGGCCGCAGGAGAGTCACCTGACTGTGCACCTGGTGGATCTTGCGTGTGATGTTGTAGCTGACGTTAGTCTGGATGGTGACTTTCTCAGGATCCTCCACCAGGGGGCTCCACGCCACACTTCTGTTACTGCACCTGATGACACCAGACAAGAATACTAGTGTACTGATTACTGCATACTGTACAGAATATACTGCATTCTACCTACTTAAGAAAAAAATAACTATATACATATGTGTGTGTGTATATATATATATATATATATTACTGCATGCTACCTACTTAAGAAAAAATAACTATATACTAATATTATAAATATTAAAGGTTGCAGTGTTTTTCCCCATTTTCTGTAAATTAAATTATTTCATATTTTCATAATAAGTAAATAGTAATTTAAACCTATTTATCATTATAAAATTAAAATATTATCATAATAAGTGAAGTAATTTCATTCGCAAATAAATCATTTTAAAATTAAATTACATGTGTAATTTATTATTTAATTAGTTTAACATTTTAATTATTAATTTAATATTTTAATAGTTTGATTATTATAGAGAAAACGTGTACATTTTGTGTATACAGTGGTTACATACCGTAGGTACTGAGTATTATGTCATGCAATTATGAATCTACCCAAAGACATAAAAAATTGAAATATGAATACTTTATATAATATGTACTTTTATAATAGCACAAAGACCATTTACAAACCAGAACAAACACACCCAATAATATACATGCATTATATATGTTAATTCTGCGCCCTCATAAGTGTGCTGCACCCTTGAAGAGGTGTGCGCTAATGGCCGTTACAGCATGTCTGCTATATATTATTCATACAGAAGTATTTCTGTGCAGCGTTTGGATCGGATCGACTGTTTGCCTTCATTACGCTGATGTGTGTGTTTATGTAATGCTTTCTGAGTGCTGTGCAAACTCGTCAGCTTTATATTTACTCATCTCGCAAACAGCTTGTATTAAATATGAATGAGAGCCATTTAAGGGGAAAATTTTTTAAATGTTGGCTGATAATCTTGTATTGCATCTCATATGCTAAACACAGTATGTGCTGCTCAACAAATACACAGATTCATATAAGATGTATTTGTGATGGTGAAGATGATGATGAAGGGGTGTCATTCATTACTTGGGCATGTGGTCACAGCTGAACCATTGAATGCTGGGAGATGGCACTCCCTCCGCCACACAGGTGACCGCATGCTTCTTACCCGGCAGCTGATGGTCAGAGAGTTCAGTTATCTGAGGAGGAACTACAGAGACAGGAAGTGACATCAGTAAAACCTCACAGAACAAATGAGAAAATGACTGATCAAGAAGCTTAAAGGTGAACAGCCATTTTTAAATACAAGTAATGAGTAATATATGTGTTTATTATTTAAATCTAACAAATTAAATATTGAATTCAATATTAATTTATACTGAACTAAGTATAAAATGACATATTTAAATGTATAAAATGAATTAATATTTTAAATATTAGATTAAACTATTAAAATACTAAATTAAATTATCAAATAAATACATTAAACAAATTACATTTTTTATTACATTTTAATTACATTATTTTAATGTTTCATTTGTTTAATTTTTATACAAAAATATCAAATTAATTATCAAATAAATTCCCTGTAATAAAATTCAACTAATTGTTAAATTGTAATTACATTTAACAAATGAAATATTAATAAAATCAACAATTTAAATATTAAATAAAGTTAAATTAATTATCAAATAAATACAAATAAATAAAAAATGTAATTCAACTAATTATGTATTTCATGTAATTATTTTATTAAATTGTTTATTTTTTTATTATGTTAAATTTTTTATTTAAATATGTTTATTTAAATATTCGATTAAATTAAACAATTAACATATTAAACTAAGTTAAATTATTTGTAAAAATACATTTCAATTTTAATTAAACTATTTAAATATTATTACATGTGTAATTACATTTAACTAAATATTTAGTTCGGTATTGAATTACATTAAATTAAACAAATTGAATAGTAAACATATATATTTGGTCAATAAATTTGAATTAATGAACAAAAAAAAAGTAATGAAATGAAATTCAATTTAATAATCCCAGCAGCTGGTGTTATTTTCGGTCCAGACCTGAACGGGTGTCTGTTTTCAGGAAATGGGGGTGGTGTGTAAATAGATGTCAAACTGTCTCACCTTTCACCTCTAGGTCAAAGCTCATCTCTTTAATGTCATCTTGGTTTTGGACAGTGACGGTGTAGAGACCCATCTGCTCCAGTCGGATCCTGACCAGGGTCAGTGTGCTGACAAACCTGCAGCAGATCCGGAGCACACAGAGTCTGAGATCCAGTGGAAAGCTTGAGTGTTGTTTAATAGAGAGAATCTTTACCCGGTCTCTTGTTCCTGTCTGGTGCTGTGTCCTCTGATAGCAGCGCCGTCTTTAGTCCACTGCACGCTGGGTTTGGGATATGCCTCGATCTCCACCTTCAGCTCCACGTTTTCTCCAAGCTGTGCTGAGACGTTCCTACCCAGATGTGAAGAAAGAGCCACGAATCCTTTCTCTACAGACAGACAGATGAAAATATTGTTAATACAAAGGATCAGGACAAGTTTAATACTATGAGCAACAGTAGTAATACTTCTTGTCAACATGCACAACTTATAATTACATATACATAATTGTTCAAAAGTTTGGGATGAGCCAAGAAATTAATACTTTTATTTAGCAAGGATGCATTAAAAGTGGTCAAGAGTGACAAAAAAAATTACATTTCAAATAAATGCTGCTCTTTTGAACTTTTGATTCATCAAAGAATCCTGAAAAATAAAATGTTTCTCGGTTTCTACAAAAATATGAAGCAGCACAACTGTTTTCAACATTGATAATAATCAGAAATGTTTCTTGAGCAGCAAATCAGCATATTAGAATGATTTCTGAAGGATCATGTGACACTGAAGACTGGAGTAATAATGCTGAAAATTAACTTTCTTAATTACATTTTATAAACTTTTAACATAGAAAACAGCTACTTTAAATAATAATAAGATTTCACATTTTTATTACTTTTACTGCATTGTTTAATCAAATAATTGCAGCATAAAACACTTTAAAAGCATTAAAAATCTCCCCGACCCTAAACTTTTGAAAGCTAGAGTATCAAATTATGACTTGATCTTATAAGCAGGACAGAGTGAGTTTTGCTTGCTCATCTTTCTACATAATCTATTTAAGATTCCATAAGTGAGCTCTCGCTTGCGGCTGGTAGATCGTAATCGAAGGTTCAGGTGCTAAAAGCACTTTCTTCATAAAGGCCTGCCTGCAGTCGCTGCATCCTGTGTGTGTGTGTGTGTGTGTGTGTGTGTGTGTGTGTGTGTAAGTGCTGCGGACGCTTGAACAGAGATCCGCATTGATCTACAGTCAGTTCCTGTGACTCTCTGGGGTTTCTGTGTACGGCTGTGGCTTCATCGTGTCAAACACAAACATAACTCCTTCCTTCAGCAGAAGGTCTGATTCACACGCAGCCTTTCCCCCGTGACGAGAGCAAACACCATCACAAGAAATGCTGTGAGACTGAGCTCTTGTTGTAAAGGGACGGCTGTTGATTGAATTAAGGCTTGCATCAAAGCATCATTGAAAACACACCACCCAGATTTTGCAGCTCAGATGATGAAGGCTGCTCTTCATACAGCTCTGCGTTTACCGGAAAGCTGCACAAAATGTGCTGACCAGTGTTATTTAGTATCGTTGGTATTTTTATTAATATTTTATATTAGTTTTCATTAGTGCTGTCAAACGATTAATTGCGATTAATCAAATTCAAAATAAAAGTTTTTGTTTACATAATATATGTGTGTGTGCTGTGTATATTTATTATGTATATATAATTACACACACATACAGTATATATTTTGAAAATATTATTTGCATGTATATATTTATATTTATATTATATATAAATATTTTTATTATACAAATAAAACATTTTTCTTAAATATATACATGCATGTGTGTGTGTTTATATATACATAATAAATACATAATAAATATACACAGTACACACACATATATTATGTAAACTTTTATTTTGGATGAATTAAAACTGAACTGAATTAAAATTTAAAAAAGTTTTTTACTTTTTTTTCATTTAAAGTTTTTTCATGTAAGGAAAGGTTTTCATGGTTTTAGCTTTAATAACCCTGTTGTTGACCTTAACTGATTCGAGAAGCCAGACTATTCTATATTTTATGTAAATGTGATGCCTCTGCAGCTCTTACCCAGTACAGTGATGTTAATACTGGCTGAAGCTCTCTGGTTCTGCACACCCTCATGCACGTGACAAACATACTGTCCTGATCTGTCCACAGACACGTCTGTGATGTTGAGAAAGGACCGCATGCTCATGGACGACAGGATGTCAGTCAAGGGCTCAATGTCTCCCACCTGAGGGGCAAAACATGTGGGGCTTCAGTGTCAGAAATCAACTTTTCCATTAGCATGCAGTATTTGCTCCTGTAAACTGATTTTCAGGGGTATTTATTTTCTTTTAACAGATTTTTTTTAATAATATAAACATTCTAAACTGATTAAATTATTTTTAATTAAATAAATCAATTAATTAATACATTTTTATGTTAATTATTTTTTTTTTTGATGTTTTTAAAAACTAATTCGGAATAATTAGGATTTGTTTTATTATTTATTTTTAATTTATTATATAATATAAATTTTTTTTAATGTTTCAAAACTAACCCAAAACCTCCTTAACTTCTTACTCTGGTGTACATTTACATTTAAATATTTGGCAGGCACTTTAAAAATAATCTTCCTTCCTCAGTATTTTTGACTTGTTTTCCAGTACAAATATCTGAACATCCTTAAAATAAGATACATTTACTTTCAAAAGCAAAATTACTTAAGATTTTGTTTCTGCAAAATGTATTGAAATTAAGTAAGTTTATGTTTAAAACAATAAAAGCAAAACAAGATTATTTTTCACATTTTTAAGCATAATAAAAAAAAAAAAAAAAAAAAATAATAAAAAAACAGAAAACAAGACTTCATATCTAAAGTCATTTTGTGTCTTGATTTAAGAATGGGTAGATATTTGTACTGGAAAACAAGACAAAAATACTGATAAAGTACTCTGAAACAGCAAACCTGAATGGAGTAAACCAGCAATCCACCTCAAGTGAATTCAAAACCAGAAATGAGAAGATATTCATTCTGCAAATGTGCATAAACTAGAGCTACAATCTCTGCTCTGCTGTCTTTATTCAGCTTCTCACTTCCTTCCCCATCGTTTTTGATTTCTCTCTTAATAAAAACACGTGTTCCTCACGAAGGTGTGGCTGCACATCTTGAGCTCATTTCAACATGTGGAGCTTCTCACGGGAGCGCTAAGTGCTCGAGAAAATAACGGAAACAAAGAATTGAGCCCACTCACGTCTTTGTGGGGAAAGTCCCAGGAGAAGAAGACGAGCTCCACGCCGTGAACGGTGCAGTTGACGTTCAGCGTCTCGCCCTGTTTCAGGACCGTTTTGGAGGCGTTGATGTAGGGATCCAGAGCATCGGGAGCTGAAGCCATGTGTGTGAAAGAAAGAACAAAAACGGCTATTGTTTGATAGAAAACAAATCATCTGCTGTGTTTATGATAGACTCGGTCCGCTTAATGATGACACAGATGTGCAACACATGGACTCTCTCCATGATTTAACTGTCTTACAAATACAAGTGGAAAGAATATGGTGAGCGTTTGAACTCGAAACAGCAAATAATCGTATAGATTTCGTATAACAAAGTCATTTTGTTTATCAAGCAAATGCATCTTGATTAAAGAATATTTAAAATATGTGTGCGGAAATACTGTACATGACAAAAATACTGAGAAAGAAGGTCATTTTTGGCAGTAAAGAAAATAATGAGATTAAATGGAGAGCAAACTTCTGTTGTCATCTCAGATTTGCAAAAACAATAATCTCAATATTTTATTGCTCCATACTTTTACTGGATGATGAGTAGTGACTTATTTTATTCTGTCTTGAACATTTGAGACAAAGTTGATACATGAAGCACAACTGGAAATATCTGTAAATCTACTGAACAACAAATTAACAACATTTGAGCAAAAAAAGACCCTTTTAATAATATAAAAAAAGTATTGGATCAAGATGCAATGGTACCAAATATACTGAAGACATAGAAGCTGATGGACTCTTTCTCCTCTCCGTTTAGCTCTCCTTTGCATTTGTAGGTTCTGTCCTCCAGGGCGGCGGTGAAGCCCACGCTGGGGTTGTACGAACCCTCCACCATTGTCTCTGAGTCACTCTCGTACAGCGTGACGTTTATCCGGGGATTTGTCACCGGACATGGGATCGTGCCTTCTTCTCTCGTCTTAGTCACCATTAAATGATCGTTCTCCAGGAACCACACCTCAGGATCTGAGGAGGACAGCATCAGTGAATCAGTGTGTGTGTGGACAAATGAATGCATAAGTATATAAATGCATGAGTAAATGAACAAATCAATTCATGTAGGCCTCAAATGGATGGATGCATGAGTGAATGAACAAATAAATCACTGTGAGAATCAAATAAATAAATACATAAGTGAATGAATGAACAAATCAGTATGAGTAATAATGAATGAATGAATGACTTCATTAAATCAATGTGAGAATCACCAAATGAATGAACGCATGATTGAGTGAGTGAACAAACAAATCAATGATAGAATCAATAAATGAACGAATGCATGAGTGATTAAACAAATAAATCACTGTGAGAATATAATAAATAAATGCATAAGTGAATGAACGAACAAATCAATATGAGAAATAATAAATGAATGAATTCATGACTTCATTAAATCAATGTGAGAACCCCCAAATGAATGAACGCATGATTGAGTGAGTGAACAAACAAACAAATCAATGTAAGAATCAGTAAAGGAATGAATGCATGAGTGAATGAACAAATAAATCTTTTTGAGGAACAATAAATGAATACACAAATAAATGAAAAAAAAAAAACAATGAATATGGAAGTGGGTAAATAAATCAATAAAATTCACACAACATTATATAAATGAGAAAAATCACATTCAAAACTACCTAAAAACATGTTTTGATGTTAAAATCAGCATTTCTAATGTTCAAACGATCAAATAAATGATATCTTTTGTTTTTACATTTGCACTTTTTTAAACTCAACCTACTATTAGTTAAGCAAACAAATTCGTTTTAAATCTTTTCATGAGTTCTCACCAGGCACAAAGATGGCCACCTCTCTGGTCTCGTCTGTCCCGTTCTCTGAACACACATAAACGCCCGTGTGTCTCCACGTCACCTGCTCCAGACGGAGAACGCTGGAGGAGGAACTTGGCTTCTCGACGTGGAACTCCGGCACTTTCTCGTCCCGCTTGAAGCTCCAGGTGACGTCGTTCCAGCCGGAGCAGGTGATGCTGAAGGAGGAGTTGATGGAGAGGACTTCCTGAGAGATGCTGGGACTGAGCTCCAGACCTGAGCTACCCAGACAGAGCAGGAGCAAACCTGCACACAAACCAGCATTCAGACTTAAACAATACTGCTCCACAACCACTCAAGGTGTGCAGAAATCATTTAAGAAAAACAAATGTCAGGTTTCCGCCATGCAGAGAATTTCTGAATAAACATCTGAATGTAATTTGTTGTTAATTATAACCATATTCTTTCGCATGCATTGCTCAATTTTTAATATTCTGGGTTATTTTGCTTCTACAACATGTCTTTGTTCAAACATTTTATCTATTTGCATCTGTAGATTTCAATTACAATAACCTAATTTATCAAAATTTTAAGGTAGGTTATAAGGCAAAAGCACTACAGGCAAAACACTGGTTAATTTTACGATTTTAAACTATTTTGCTTCTGTAACATGTCTTGTTTCAAAAGAGTTGAAAGACACATCCAAAATACACATTCAAGCTTTTATTTTATTACACTTTATCTATTTGCAGCAGGCACAGTTTGTTTTTAATAACCAAAAGTGTGAAAAAAGCAGTAAAAGAAAGCCTTCTGGGTTCTATACATTAAATGAGTCATGTGCAGAATATACTGAGCTTTAGGTTTGAGTTTATTTGGCTAAGTCTTGACAGTAACATTATTTGGGGGGTTTGTTTAGTCTGTTACCTGTTGTCATGGCAGTCAGTTGGGACCGGCTGAAACTCTTCATGCTGTCTTCCAGAGCAGGACACGTTTAGACTCTGCAGACGGAAGGAAAACAACTCAGGATTGATTCGCCTCAAAGCTAAAGGAAACAGCAATCTTACCAAACTCAGCTCAACATTTATTTTTACAAAAGAGAAAATTCACTAAAATGTGACAAAGTTCTTTTAAAAACTCATGCAGTCATGAGTTTACCACTGTATTTCCACGACAGGATCTTTAACTTTGACTAGATGTGCCTAAAAACTCATGCAGTCATGAGTTTATTGTTTTATTTACGAGACGTGTTTTTTTACTTTGAGTTGGTGTGCATGTGTCGTTTCTCACACAGGCTTCATGTTTGGAAAAAGCTGTTATTGTTGCATTTTTCACTGCGGCACAGTCACTGGCATCTAATGTGGTCACGGTGAGCATCCCAACAAAACAACAGCAAAATAAAATAAAATAAAATAAAATAAAATAAAATAAAATAAAATAAAATAAAACAAAACACTTCTCCACAACAATACACATGATTTGGGGAATCAGTCCTGCAGGACTATGAACAAACTCAACATTAATAGTGTTATTAGAGAAAAAAAAAATCACTACTTAAAATAAACATTAACTGAAATAAAATAAAATAAAATAAAATAAAATAAATTAAAATTAAATAAATTAAATTAAAATAATATAAATTAAATTAAATAAAATTAAATTAAATTAAAATTTATTTTTAAGTTTTTTGTTAAGGTTATATTTATTTCTCATCTTTGATTAGGTAAAATTTTTAAGTACTAAAGTAAGTAACTTGTAAATAGTAGTAAAAATTAAATTTAACGAATTTATGAATAAATATGACAATAAAAAATCTATATGGACATTTAAAAATAACAAAAACAGAAAAAAATTACTAAAACATAAACTAAAATTAAAGTGAAAACAAAAAATAAAAACATCTAATTCAAAATATTTACAAAATAGTATCAATGTTACTAAAACAACGCTGGTTAGTGTTAATACATAGAGGTTTGATCACATTATTATCTGCACTAGTAGTACTAGTAAGGACTGACTTGCACAACTAATAAAGATGTCTGAATAACTAGGTTTGGTCGGATTATTATCTGCACTAAGCCACAACTAATAAAGATGTCTGAATAAGTATCTTTCAGTGCTTCTAAAACTGCATGTACACATTAAAGTTTAAAGGAACGGTCTAATTATGAGAGATTTTGATCCCTTTCAAGGTGTTCTAGAGATCATTCACAGAGGTCACAAAAGACCCAAATCCTCCAGGATGTGTGTGTGTGTGTGTGAGTAAGTAAACACTAGGGTTAATCACTAGCGTTGTTGTGGGTGGAAATGGCCAGACGGATGGATGGAGTGGGGGTGGGTGTTTAGAGGTCTGGAAACAGTTAAAGCTGGATCACTGGGTGCAAAATCAGGGTGGGAAAACTTGAGAGGGCGGAAGAACATATCGGAGAGAAGAGGCGGAGGGCAAAAAAACGGAGGAGGACTCCTTCGAGGGAGTCGCAGGAAAAAGAGTGAAATGCGTAACTCTGGAGAAATGTTCTTAACTCAAACAAGATGTTCGGCAAGGTGATCTAATCATGACTATTTTTAGCAACACAATTAAACTCAAGAGTTGCTTCATGAAATGAAGCAGATAACTTACAACAAGAAATCATCCTCCCGCTCTAATAAACTTGAGGCAAGACACAACTCTAATGTAGTCTATTAACCTGGGGTGTCTTGCCTTAAAATTAAAATTTTGTCATTAATCACTCACCCTCATGTCGTTCCAAACCCGTAAATATTATAAGATATTTTGGATGAACACCGGGAGGCTTGTGACTGTCCCATAGCAAATAACAGTGTCAAGGTCCATAAAAGGTATGAAAGTCATCGTCAGAATACTCCATCTACCATCAGACGGGCAATCTGAGTTAAATGAAGCGATAGGAACACTTTATGTAAGCAAAGAAAACAAAAATAACGACTTTATTCAACAATTCTTTTGTCAACAGTCTCCTCTGTGTCTCTCCATATCACCGTATGCTGCGTATGCTCTTCTGTATCAGCCGCGCCACAAGGATGCGCTGTTTCTACGTTTGCTGAAATACAAGTGAGCTGATACACAGAAGAGCATACGGAGGTGATATGGAGAGTAAGTGATTAATGACAAAATTTTCATTTTGGGGTGCTGTATCCCTTTAACAAACTGAATGTTCACTATATTATGTTTTTGGTTGTAGTATTTACTCCACTGGTTAACTGTGAGATCTGATGCTGTTTAACGCAGATGCACCATACTGAAAACATTTTCCGACAAGGCAATAAAAAGGAAGCAATAATGTGCTATTGTGTCTTTTTAAAACTCTCAGCACTATCTCACCGAAGCAATCAAAATTAAGCATCCCGCACAAATCCTGCATCTCTCTCGTGCCTAATATACTGCCAGAGGAAAAGTGTACTTCATAAAGTGCTGCTGGTCCCTAAGGAGCGATGTATAAGAGAACGAGGAGCCTCCAGTGCTGTTATAGTTGCTTTAGGAGGAGTATGTCCAGTGTGTATTCCCAGAAAAGACTTGGAAACTTTCTCATGATCTCCTTATACACAGGGGACATGCTCAGAGACCCCAGGAGTCACGTTTACACATATAAGAAAAGACTGTAAATATAGGGCTGTGTTAATATGATCATTTATTTCCTGTATTGATTTTTTACAGGTGTTGTATCTGTTTTTGAGTTACGTGTTGCATTTTGGTTGTGTTTTAGAGTTAAAGGAAATGTTCTGGCTTAAAATTACCAGTAGCTTTTCTGTTTTTCCATCATTTTTTCTTACAGTGCAAGGCCACACTGCAGGGCACGCATTCAAACATTTACTATTTTTGTACACATTCATATACTCAGCCCTGATGTCGTGCCAAACAATGCAACATTCAGTCTCGCATGAAACACTGAACTAGACATTAGGAACAATGACAAGCAGCAAAAAGCAATATGTCAGTTATATACAGGTTTGGAACAACATGATTGTGAGTAAATTAACTAACTATTGAAATGCGCAAAAAATGCATAAAAATAATGTGAAGAAATATTCTTTAAATAAAATACAAAAAAAAAAAACATTAATTTAATAAAATGTATATACATTTAAATTTAAATGTAAACACTTATACACAATAAAAACATGTGATTTCTTTAATTATTCATGTCTGGAGCACACACACTGCAGGATGATTGAGTAAATTAACCATTTATATAACCATTATAAAAAAATAATAATAATAAAATAAAAAAGGGTATTTCTTTTACATTTAAAAATACACATTTCAATAAATAATCATGTTAATAATAATTAAAAACACATGATTTGAGGAGACCTTCATGTCTGGAGAACAAATGCTGCAGGATGTCCATCATGTAAATAAATGAACAAACCATTTATAGATGCATAAAAGTCAATGCAAATAAAAATAAGCAAACATCAGGTCTGTGAGCTGAAGCTAGTTTCCTAGTTTTACAATGTGCTGAATCCTCTGAAAGCTGCTGTGAGCAGCACCAGAAAAAAAAAAAAAAATGCTGTGAGCAAGGCGAGATGAATACGGTGGAATATTTCGCTGCCAAGCAGCCCAGCAATGAAAAGAGCTCTGAATCAAACCCTTTCAGAGAGAGAGAAAGAGAAAGACTGGCTAAAAACACAGAAAAAGAAGAATATGAAAGACTAAAGAACGGTAACTCTAAAGGAAAGAGAGAGGCCAGAATGAGGCTGACGTCGTCCATGTCAGAATGGCCTCTTTTTCATGCTAACGTCTCTCTGGGCTCTAGAAAAGCTTGACCGCGGCCAACCTGCGTCACAGAGAACGCAGACTCATGCAGGAGCCGCCAGAAAGCTCAAAAGAACCAATGCAAAACAATTATGCAGCAGAATACAAGGAAAATCTAATGCTGTCATTGTCTTCGACCCACGTCTGGCACTGTTGACTTCAACATCAGCAGAAATAGCAGCTAAAGCAGTATCAAAAAGATAGAAATGTGAGGGCGTTGCTATGCAGTTGTTAAGGTGTTTTAAACATTTAAGAGTGTTGTTATGCATTTCTAAGGTATTCTGTGTGGTTGCCAGGGCGTTGCTATACAGTTGCTAAGATTTTCTAAGCATTTTAGAATGTTGCTATGTGTTTTCAAGTTGTCCTGAGTGATTGCCAGGGCTATGTTATACAGTTTCTAAGGGGTTCAAACATATTAGAGAGTTGCTGTGTGGTTTTTAACCGCCTGGGATTGGCAAAGGCATATTTTCCAGATGACAGAGAAAATAACTTAAAATGCTGGTTTTTGGGTGGTTGCCAGGGTGTTGCCATACCGTTGATAAGATGTATGAAGCATTTTAAAGTGTTTCTGTGTGGTTTTTAAGGTGTTGTGGGTGGTTGCCAGGGCATTGCTATACAGTTGCTAAGGCAGTTTAAGCATTTTAGAATGCTGTTATGCTGTTTATAAAGTGTTGTGGGTGGTTGCAAGGGCATTCTATGCATTTTAGAATGTTGCTTTGTGGTTTTTAAGATGTTTTTGGTGGTAACCAGGGTGTTGCTATTCAGTTGTTAAGATGCTTGAAGCATTTTAAAATGCTGCTATGTGTTTTCAAGGTGACCTGGGTGGTTGCCAGGGCATTGCTATGCCATTGATAAGGCATTCTAAACATTTTCGAGTGTTGCTGTGTGTTTTTTAAGGTGTTCTGGAAGGTTGCCAGGATGTTGCTTTTCCAATGCTAGGGTGTTGTGAGAGTTTAATAGATTCAAAATGTTTTGGATGAATGATAGGGCACTGCTATGCTGTTCTGAGTGGCTGTCTCAAGTACTGTGACATGCTGGTTTGCTTCATGTAAACAGATGTGGCGTCGACTGAGTGTTTTTAAAGTGTGTGTGTGTTGGGATGGGATGGGAACGGCGTGCTCGTCTGACCCTTCCCAGCATCCCAGACTCCTGCTAACACTCTCAAACGTGCCATTTCGTGACACAGCAGCTAAATCCCAGAATCCCCACCAGACGTCACACGGCTTCCGCGAGGACCGTCGCTTTTGCACCCATGTAAACTACCCCCGAGCTGCTCATATCCGTTGGGATTATCATTATATGGGAGATTGTTTTCCTTAAACATCTGCCAGCGCCACACTGATGAAGCGGGAGCCAGTTTGAGGGGGGAAAAGTCACTTCAGCACCAAAACTGCTGTCTGTTTTTCTGTAAGGGCTCCTGGGAAACATACACAGCCTTGAAAGAAAAGGGGAAAAAGAAAAACAAAGGCACTGAGAGAAGAAACAATTTTTGATGTTGTTCTTTGCATTCAGCTGCAGGGCCTCCTGCTTCCTGTGTGTGTTCGGGAACATGTGTCGAGATTCAGCGTGGGTGTGTGAGAGACACGCAGACCTCCAAGACCAGGAATAACACACACATGAATAAAATGGTCCCAAATTCCCCCTCGAATCGGACAGCCGGAGCTATTCAAATGTTGTAAAACACACTGTGTGTCCGCTGCTGTCCAATCCATGTGGTGATGAGACATCACATTTCCAGTACAACAGAACCGCAACATAAGAATATTGACCAATGGGAGGCGGGGATGGGTCGGCACTAGGGCATTGCTTGATCATTCCTGTTGTATTCTGAGTTGACAGCATGATGTTGAGCAGTTGCTAGGGTGTTCTAAGTGGTTGCTTGATGTTGCTAGGACAGTAGGGTGTTGATATGATGTCCCAGGTTGTTACTAGGGTGTTTTAAGTAGTTGTTTGATATTTCTATGTGGTTGCTAGAACATAATCCGCAATTCCTATAGTATTTTGGGTTGATATCATGATGCTGAACAGTTGCTATGGTGTTCTGTATTGTAGCTTGGATGTTCTAAGTAGTGTTTTTAAATGTTTTAAATGGTTGTCAGACATTGCTAGATGGTTGCTAGGGCATAGTTTGGCCATTCCTATGACATTTTGGGTTGATACACTCACATGTCATTCCAAACTTGTTTTTTCCATGGAATTTCAAAGAAGACAGTTGAGGTTTAAACAGCACTGGACTCCATGGAGTTAAATTGCATGGACAAAAAAAAAAAAAAAAAAAAAAAAAAATAATAGAATAGAATAATATTTTTGGGTAGATCCCTTGAAGTCTTCAGAGCAACAACATTCTCCTCTGTGCAGACACCTTTCAGACGCAGCTTCGATGAGCGAATGGAGCTCTAATGGTCTTCAAGAGCACTTCCTGCTCTGGGACGGCCGTAAATCCCGCAGCGAGAGGACCGACCCCAAACCATTCATCACAGCTAATCTAACAGTACAAAAGGTTCACAGGCTCTTATCGCTAGTTATGAAAAAGCAGCATGGTCATGGGGCCAGACACGGATATGGTTATCGGTCTGGAGGAACACGTGCCCACACACTCATAACCCTCATCCCGTCTTCCTGTTCTCGATTAGCGTTTATTAAAGGTGGGTGCTGCTTTAGGATCTGCCCTCACAGAGCTCAACTTCTGGCACAGGCTGTGGGAAAACCGATCCAGTGTGTCGCTGTTAAAATAAACGTTTCTCTTTTTCTATCCCAGTTTTCCCCCGGGATGATGAGACAGTCGATCCCCAAACCCCCGTCAACTCCCTCAAGGAACAACAACACACTTTTTGCAGTTTGCAGACTTAATATAACTTTACAATGGAAAAGAGAGGCTAAAAGCACCCATATGCAATCTTAAATGAGTCCTGTTAAGATCTGTCATATAAAGAAAATACTTTACTAGGGACGCACCAAAAATATTCGACTGGAAAAATCTGGCTAGAAAGAAATAACTCACTTTTTGCTAATTATACACACTATATTACATATTTATTATATTTTACTTAACCTGTTACTGATGAAATTTTTTTTTTTATAAAAGCCATCATTTGAATGTTTATATTTTAACCACAAATGGGAGGAAAAACGTAATTATATAAATAAAAATATATATAATTGAAAAGTTAAAGAAGTTGTTATAACTAATTGCAGCAACATTTTTTTTACAATGTATTACAGTTTTGTTAATGTTTTGAATTTAATTTTTTTCAGTATTTTCTGTTTTCATTTTAGTTAAAGTTCTAGTAATTTTGTTGTTAAAATAAAAACAAAACTGTGATTTTTATTATTGATTTTTTATGTGTCTATATTTTTATTAACATATTTTTATGTAATTTAATTTATTTGTTTAAATTTATTTAGTACTTCAAGTTAAAATGAATGGAAACTATTGGCAACTAGCTGAAATAAAATATTTTTTATATATTTTATTTTACTTTATTTTTAATGAATTGTGAAATATATAATTTCAAGTAACAAAAATGTTTTAGCTATAATAAACATGCTGCAATTATATTAAATTCTATATTGTTAATTCAATAATCAGTATTACAGAATAATATACCAATCATTAATTATTCATATAAATAGTTAAAGGCTAATTACAATAAAAAACAAAGAATGATTAGAATTATGAATAAATACTCAATAATAATATTCTGCCATTTTGTAACAGAAATAAACCACTCAGGGATGCATTACAGTTTTTGGCCAAATCAAAATCTGTTTTATAGTTGCTGTTATGTATTAAGACGATCATAACCACAAACACACACACACACACAACATCCTCAAAGTAGACACATCACAGCTAAAATGTGCCTCAAGCGCCACAGGGAATATTTCAGCACAAACTTAAACCATTCAAGGAAAACTAGAAAACAAGATGATGAGATGAACAGAGAACTGTTTTCTTTCCCTTTTCCTACAGACGGTTTCATCAAAACCTCACGTCTATCTTGCAGCCCTTTCACTTTGTTCCTCCAACACTGTCCTTCTCCTTCAAGGTTTTCCTTGGTTAGTTTGGTTTCCCACTATACCTAAAACCACAACAGACCTGCAGGATATTTTCTCAACTTCAGTCAACGATTGTTCATGCAATTTATTTCTTTTTCGATTTATCTTGATATATATATATTGTGTTGTTGTTGTCTCTGTGTACTGGAAGCTTATGTCACTAAAACAAATTCCTTGTATGCACAAGTATACTTGGCTATAAAGCTCTTTCTGATTCTGATTCTGATTCAGACTACTCCAGTAATGCTGATCTCTTCTTCTAACATGAATAATATAAAGATGAAAACAACCAACTAACCAACTGCAGGATTTCCTTCTTTCCACGTCGAGTAAGTAAGTCAAGATTGCTGAATAATGGAGTTCCAATGGTTTAATTTCAAAGCATGTTAAGCATATACTGTAATAAAGAGCTGTCACTATCATACAACAAATCTGTATTCTGGTTTCTCTCAATATGTAAGTGTGGAACTTCCTTCTCACACATCAAGCTGTGAAATACAAAAAGGTGTTGCTGGCCTTGCAAAGCAACCAACCGCTGTTTTTAAGCTGTTTATGAGTCTTACGCTAACAGAAACATGTTTTTGTAGTGTGAACCATCAAGATACAGTGAAACTGAAAATGCAGGAGAGAGATTTTGTGTCTCTTAATACTGACACTTCACCTAAAAATGAATGAATGCTCAGTGTTGAGAAGAGACTTTGAAATATACCACGGTAGTAAATTCTTAGCAGATTTATGTACAATTTTGCACCTACAAGGTAGTTCAAATAATAAAAAATTATAATAATGGTAATATTATAATACTCTTTCATAGGTGTGATGATCTTAATGATACTGGAATGAAATGAAAATGAATAAATAAATAGAGAATTAAGCAAATACTATATGAAAAAACTAAGTCTAATGCTGCGTTCATGACAGAATAACTGGTGTTATGGGTTTTAAATTCAATTAATTTTAATAAAGTTTCATCTTTTCTTTGACCATTGTGTCATAAAAACAATTAATAGCTACATATAAAACTTAAAAAGTTATTAAAAAGTTAATATGGTTATCTAAAACTAATTAAAATTAATTGAAATAGAATGAAATTAAATTTAAAAAAAATTCAGTGTTCTGCTACTTGCCAACATTGTCCTTTCATTTAGTTTCACTTGAAGTACTAAAATAACTAAAAGTATTAAATAAAAAAGTATTTAAAAGTATTACATAAAAATTATCTAGGCATATTTCCTTAAATAATACAAATATTAATAATGTAAAAAACACAACAAAATTACCTAAATATTTTACTAAAATTAACGTGAAAACAGAAAATCTAAAAAATAAAATCTAGTTCATATCATTAACAAAAACTATAATAGTACATTTACTATAGTTGACTAAAACTGAAACCAAAATCATTAAAAATAAAAATATTTTAATTACTTGAAATAAAATAAACGTTAACTGAAACAAAATAAAATATTAAAATTTTTTTAACTTAAAGCCAGTTTACAAGGCAACATTTCTTATATCCATTTAGTTTAACTTGAAGGACTACAATAAGTAAAAAAAAAAAAAAAAAATAACTAACTAATAAATAAAATGAATAAAAACTATAGAGACATAATGTTTCTGTCTGTTTCAGGGTTCAATGACAAAAACATAAAAAAAATTATATATATATATATCACAGTATGATTATTACTATAACACTGTTATGTTGTTTAGAAGGAACAATGAACATTTTAAAGAAACTCATGATTACAGTAATTGTGAGTTGATTGAGCGTCAGGTTTGTTTTTATGCTGTATGGATGCACTGGCTGATAGCAGCTGCATCTGTGAGGAGAGTCGAAATCAGTGCAGAGAGAGTGTGTTTGAGACTCACATTAACCCTTCTCTCCTCTCAACTCATTAGGGATGAATTGCTATGGAAAAAACGTATTTGGAAAGATCCCACATTAAACAAGCGACTCCACAAGTTAAACTTCGCCCCCATTTTCTCCCGGTTTCTCGTAATTCTCCAAAGCGCTGCACAATTCTGACTTTATAGTGGTGTTTATAACTTTGAGGCAGATCATGGGCCAGAGAGACGTCACCAGAGAATGTCAGAAAGTTGCAGAGGAACCGGGAAAAACTGCGGCCTGAAGCTATTGGCCACATCTGGAGTTTCAGACCCTGTCCCAAACACAGCCGTGGAAGACATTAAGCACGACGACACCACGTCTCACAGCATCAGAAGATCGACAGGAGCGTATCTGCTGTGCTCTAGGAACATCATATAGAATTCTTATGTGATAGTTAACCATGGATTTTAATTGACATCTTAATGAATTGGACTGGCAACAAAATGCAGGAAGTTGAATTGGAATGACAAGAAGAGACATTTGAGCAACAGTGTGTGATTCTTGCCTAGTAAGCAGCACTAATAAACAATGACTCCAAAGCCAGAATGACTCTGAAAGACAATGTCATCAACTAACCCTAGACACGAACTCATCAAACCAAACCTCATCCTCTCTAAACAACCTGTCTGACACCCCCACATCAGAGAGAGAGAGAGAGAGAGACACAGCTTTACATGATTACAGCTTCACCCAGCCACTGACTGAGCGACAGAGAGAGAAGGAACGGAAATGACATTCCTGTGGTGCTGGAGAGACGAAGAGCATAAAACACCAGAAACTGTAAGCATGTAGTCTCATTATACATACTTCACATGCACACATTTTTATACCAATTTTGGGATTTCTAAATAAAAATTTAATAACATATCTAAAATTTGATATGAACATATCTACAGTTTTGCCTTTGCTGTGGTTTACACACATCTATAGCGCTCATTGTGGCAACACTGAGAATGCAATTTGATCTAACACAATTAATAGCGATGCATGAAAGCGCACTACATTTGCGTTCACATATCTGAGTATAGAGCACTTCAGGCCCTGCATCCATTAGGAATGAACACAGATGCCGAACAGGAATGACAGATTCCTCCCTACAATCAGAAGAGTTGGAAACAGAAACACTTTGCACTGCTGTGAGATGACTGAAACGCAACACAAACACTCATACGTGCTTGCCAGTGCAAACACACGCAGCGTTCTGCCTTTCCTAAAGAGAACTGTTATCTAAAGAAGGTCTGATAATATTTTTTTTGGTCTCCCAGGCTGGTTTTCTCAGTCAAACCCAAGACTGTCTCCTTGTGTCTCTGTTTGACTTGGACTGAATGCAGTTCATAGAGATTAATGAAGACAGCATCATCTGTCTTTCTTTCTGCATTCTGGTAATAGTCGCTGGTCATCGTTATGCTGTAATCTTAGCGATCGTTAACCGTAGGATGCAGACGATTAAACACACACTTGAGTGAACGAGTGAAGGAGCTTCAGCCTGATGAAAGAAGAAAAACTTCTGCTTAAGTGCTGAAGGAGACTGAAATCTGACTTAGTCTGATGCTTTGGTAATACCACGATTCTTTGCCATTTATTGTGAAAATGGCTTAATATCATGTTGTGTTTTTTTTTTCTGGACATTTACATTTACCATAGTAATGCTAAGCTTTCCTGTAGCTCAAGCAGTAGATCGTGGCACCAGTAATGGTCATGGGTTTGATTCCCAGGTAAAGAATGTACAGATAATATTAATGCAAAGTTGCTTTGGATAAAATGTCTGCCAAATTAACAGAAATACCATAGTGTTTAGGACACGGCAGAATAATGCTACTTTATTTATGTAGGCTATGTTTGAACAATTTGTAAAGAAATTAAATTGAAATAAAACTGTAAAAGCTTTTTAGGATATGATACCATTGTAACATCAGGGTGGATGATACTGGCCTCATCCCCAAACATTCTTAATGATTACCAATAAATTAATTAATTAAATTAAATTAATTTAAATAAATTAAATTAAATTAAAGAAAGTACTACGAAAATAAATAAGCACATATTTTAAAGATTAGATTAGACTGAACCGAGATAAATGTACAGAACCAATGACATGTACTGCAAAATTGAATGTAATAAATCATTTGTTTAATTTATTTTATTTTTTAAACCTTTTGTTTTTAATTTTTTTAGGTTATTTTAGGTACAAACAAACACAAACATTTTATAGGGTTTTTAACTTTATTGTCATCTTGCTGAATTAAAGGACTAAACTGAATTTAACAAATAAATTATTTAAACAATAAAATACATTTTTTAAATTAATGAATTCATTTATTAAATAATATTATAAAAAAATAAATAATTATACATACATACATACATACATTTTTAAACATTGTTGTACATTTTAGACTCTTTGTTGGTTGTTATATTTCTTAGGTTCTTAGTAAAAGTCTAACCAAGGACAAATGCTATATCAACATTGATTAATAATAATAATAAAAAAGATTAATTATTAACAGTTATTAACAGTTATTCTATGCTGTCCCTTTCAAATAAACACCAAACAAGTTAAATTATTTATTTAAAAAAAAATGACACAAGACAGCTTTTAGAAACCAAATGCTCAAAAGCGGTGTGTTTGTGACGATGTGGTTCTGCCTGACCCTGTTCATGAGCTCCACTCATCCGCTGCTAATGGGGAGCACATTTTTCATGGGACTGGTATGCGGGCCAGATGAGGGGGTCAGGAAACAGCTGGTGACGCAGCAGTGGCTCGAGAACCACTCGATTTCACTCCTGACAGTCCCATCGCAGATATCGCTCACGTCTTACTCACATGCGTGACTAACAACAGCACAGAAACTCCTCATGACACAACAATGAGCTGCAGAAACGCATGAGTAACGGGACTTTCTGTACCGGCGCATTCACATTTGAGAGAAACGGAGATCAGCTGCTGAACATCTGTGTGACTACAGCCTGAACTGACTGAAACATATACAAAGTCCTGCTTCAGATAAGCGTCTGTGCCAGTGAACTACATCCACCTCTGACTTTTACTAATGTTTGGGTTGCACTGCAAAATACATGTGCAAAATAATTCATGTACAATAGATTTTTGTAAAGACTGTGCTTACTGCAGGTATGTCTTATTTCTTACTACTTATTTCTTATTAAAAAATAAGAGAAGAAAATTAAGCATATATATATATATATATATATATATATATATATATATAAATATATATATATATATATATATATATATATATATACTATATTGATAATCATAATTGTATATAAATGTTATAATATATATAAAACATTTCATATAATTTTATATACTATACAATGTAGTAGTATATCAATTATTTTATATTTATATATATTTATATTTTAGTTTATATTAATATTTAATATATAATATATATTTATATTTTACATACATATATATTATATATATATATATATATATATATATATATATATATATATATATAAAATACTGTGTATCACACTATATTTATCTTGATATTGATAATCACACACACATATATATATGTTATAATATATCTATAATTTTATATTTATATTATATATATTTGTTTTATTTTAATATATATTCTATAAATATACATATTTATAGCATAGCATTATTTTATATAATATATAATGTAATAGTATATTAATAATTTTATATTTATATATAATATTTATGCTTTATTTTAATATTTAATAAATAAATATATATTGATATGTTTACATAAATTATCATGAAATATATAATTATTTTATGTACTGTGCACAATATTATTAATATTGACAATTACATATATATGTTATAATAAATAGCATAAAATATCTCATATCATTATTTTATATAGCATACAACGTAGGTATGAAGCAGTATATCAATAATTTTACATTTATATAATATATATTTATATTGTATGTGAATATATAGTATATAAAATATATGTATACTTTATCTTTACACATAAATTATTTATGTATTTTTATATTTATATATTAAAATACATAAATGTATAATTTGATATTTATACTTACATATTATAATAACAATATAAAATATATCATATAACTATTTTATGTAGCTATATGTATACTGATGTATACAATGTATACTGATATTTTTATATTTAATATATTTAATTTATGTATATTAATAATATATATATACACACACACACACACACACACACACACACACACACCACACACACACACACACACACAATTTATTTACCATAAAATATAAAATACATAATTTTATGTACTATGCATCATACTAATATCTATCTAGCTCTATATATATATATATATATATATATATATATATATGCATCTATGCATGCTTCTTTTAGAGCTTATTTTTGGAAGAAGGCTCGTCATAGTGATCTAAACTATGTGACATTCACTTTATGCTTTTATCACAATGTTTATAAGCAGCGAATGATAAAAGTCACAAACATAAACAACTAGATTTGGAATGTTGTCTGCCTTTAAATGCAGTTATATGACACACACACACAAACACAACGACTGCTGAGAAAACACAGAGAGACTTTCAATGACAGTAGAAGCGTTCAAACAAACCATAAGCACTGCATTACAACACACACGTTTCACCAAACGAGAAAACAAACACCTCTACAGTCTCCACCGTGTGTTAAGGTGCTCAAACACACGCTGTAAATCACAAATTTGTTTGCTCTCGCTGAATTCAGTGCATTCTCTTTCAAATGCGACACAAACAAACAGCAGAAATCGGCCCTTCCTATACAAAAGCTCACAGAAAGATGTTGGCGATGGCTGTCTATCATCACCAACATCTGGATGAAAACAAGCATCCTAGTGACAGAACGTGCGAGAACTTTCTAAAAGGGTTACAAATGAGGTGAATTTCTCCAAAAACATAGCAGTCTAAGATCGATACCATCTTCTGGACTGCTACTTTGTTTCTCCTGGAAGCTATTTGCCAAGAAACTAAGATATTTAAAGAGATTTTTCCAAAACCTCATGAAGCAAAACCCTCAGGATTTCCAGGAGAGCAGACAGAACCGAAATCTGTGGACTCGAATCTGATCACGTCTCTTACCTTCAGCAGATGCCTGGACGTCAGAGCAAAAGCATGTCTAGGAAAAGCCTGCTTTCTTGCTAAGTTCTCGCTGTCTGCCTCTCCTCGTCTGTGATCTCTAGTTTTGTAGCGCTCGCTCATACAGCTGCTGGAGGGAGGGATGGAGCTAAAGCTCGAGTCTCCAGGGTCTCAGACGGAGAGAGACGGAGGAGGTTGGGCAGCAGATCTGTTTATTTAGTCAAATGACCACAGCAGGGTTCATTCATTCACTCATTCACTCACTCACTCACTCATCAATAGTAAAACTAACACACCTACAAAGGTAGCACAGACTAAACCCAACATAAACCCTTCATCTACATAAATAAAAAAAGAAGAAAAAAATCACTGATCAGATCTCTTTAATGTCTCAATTATTTCTATAAAAGCCAATTTCTGGGATTTAAAAACAAATGCAACTTTTTATCTCAGAATTTAGAGATTATAAACTCAGAATTACAAGATATAACTCTCAATTCTGAGAAGAATTGCAAGATACAAACTCAGAATCCTTTTTTTCTACCAAGAAAAAAAAAACTAATTGTGACTTTTTATCCCACCTTTCTCCCCCAGAATTATTAATTTATATTTGGCAATTGTGAGTTTACATCTTTCTGTCTCAAAATTCTTAATTTATATCTCATAATTCTGAGTTTATATCTCATAATTCTTGAGTTTATGTCTCATAATTCTGAGTGTATATCTCATAATTCTGAGTTTATGTCTCATAATTCTGAAGGTATATCTCATAATTCTGAGTTTATATCTCATTGTTCTGAGTTTATATCTCACAGTTCTGAGTTTATATCTCATAATTCTGAGTTTATATCTCATTATTCTGAGTTTATATCTCATCTCTAAGAGTATATCTCATAATTCCGAGTTTATATCTCATAATTCTGATTGTATATCTCATCTCTGAATGTATATCTCTTAATTCTGAGTTTATCTCTCATAATTCTTCATTTATATCTCATAATTCTGAGTGTATATCTCATAATTCTGAGTTTATATCTCATCTCTAAGAGTATATCTCATAATTCTGAGTTTATATCTCATAATTCTGATTGTATATCTCTTAGTTATGAATTTTTAATTTATATCTCATAATTCTGAGTTTATATCTCTTTTTTTATCGTATATCTATTGTATTCTGTGTTGTTTATGTGTTTATTCTGTGATTTTTGTGTGTTTATTTTTAATTTTTATTTATGTTTATATTCAAAGATATAATTCTGAGTTTATATCTCATATTCCCAATTTATGTTTCATAATTCTGACTTTTTTCTCTGAATCTCACATTTTTATTCCTTGGTGGAAACAAGCTTATGTAGATGTCTCCTGTTTCTCCTTAAAAAAAAAAGACCCAGGTAATCTCACATGTGTCTCTTCTAAGGTTTCAGAGGAATCTCAGCAATGTCTCAAACTGTGCTCAGATTTGCTGACTGCAATCAAAAGTCAATAGGAACTCAAACATTTTTCATCAACATGACTTGATCTGCTCTTCACATTTATTTTATTGTGCTGTACATTTCCTGTAAGATGGCTAGGGAATCATATTAGCAGAAACATCTACATCTTTTACTTTATTTAAATGAGTAACTAAGAATACAATCAGTTTGGGATCACGTTTTTTTTTATATATTTTTGAAAAAGTCTCTTCTACTCACCAAGGCTGTGTTTATTTGATTAAAAACACAGTAAAAACTGTAAAATGTTATTGCAATTTTGAATAAGTATATTGTATGTTAATATATTGTAAAATATAATTTATTCCTGTGATTCAAAGCTGAATTTTTAGCATCATTCATTACCCCAGTCTTCAGTGTCACATGATCCTTCATCATTCTGATATGGTATGCTGCTCAAGAAACATTTCTGAATATTATCAATGGTCAAAATAGTAGTGCTGCTTTATATTTTTGAGAAAATAGTGACACTTTTTGTTTTTCAGTATTCTCCGATGATTAGAAAGCTCAAGAGAACAGCACTTATTTGAAATATAAATCTTTTGTAACATTATAAACGTCTTAATGCTCTCTTTTGATCAATTTAATGCATCCTCACCGACCCCAAGATTTGAACAGCAGTTGCGGAGCCATGAAAGAGCAATGACAGTTTCCTGAAAACAAAAGCAGCCATACCTTCTGGAGAACTCTGGAGAGCGAGGCTGAACGCAGTGGAGTCTGTCTTCTAGAGGTTCGCTAGACCTGAAGAAACACACAACAACATGAGTCCAGCCAGAACTCCTCAGCAACAGTCGCCTGTTTCTGTTTCGCAGAAAACACGCGCCGCAGGGAAATTAGAAGGATTTTGGCAGCTCTCACAATGAAGCGCCCAGCTGAACAGAAGAAAAGAAGGAGAAACAAAAAGAGGAGAGAAAGTTGTTTTCAGGGCAGAGAAGTGCTCGAGCCAAAGCGAAGAAATGGAAAATGTAATGGAATAAAGTGTGGTTTTGGTGAAGGGAAGGTGTGTCAATAGCAGAGTATGGTCATACACACATAGACACAGAGTACGAGAGTCTGTTTCCAATCTCGGCTCTCTCTCTCTCCCAGGCAGCAAGAGGAGTAGTTGCAAATTCATAACAACGTCCAACAGCTGAGTAAGACATTTTCTCTTTATTAGAGGGAGGGAGAGAGAGAGACAGAGAGAAAAGTTGTTAAGTTGTGTAATTGTGTGAGCGAACACAAAATGTCCTGATCAACAGAGACTCATTAGAGGCCTTGAACAGACACACAGGAGCTGAACGAATAAAAGTGCAGGACTAAAAGGTTCTGTGCCAAAGAATTACAATGCTGGCTTGTCACAGACAGTTTGTTATTGTACATTCCTGGGTTTAGGGGTTTTTTCAGCTTAGACTTGTGAAATGCAAAATATGATTACTGTTCTTTTGTTGCTGCTACTAATGAGAGGAATTACTAAAAAATGACAAATAAATTATTTACAATTTGTGTGACAAAGTTGACACAGAAAACAGATACATAATTACTTTTAATGATTGTAATAATAATAATTCAGAACAGTTATAATAAATAATAAAATAAGTATTTTTATTACTAACAATAATTACCAAATTAATAATAATAATAATAATAATAATAATAATAATAATAATAATAAACTCACCAGTCTTGTAGCGGTGTTAAATTCTTCTCAAATTGTGTGACACAGCTGAAACAGAAAACAGATGCATAATTACTTTTAATGATTATGATAAAAATAATAATTATAATAATACAAATTAACAACAATTACGAAATTAAATGAATAATAATAGTTATAATAATAATAATAAACTCACCAGAGTCTGTGTAGAGTTTTTGAATCATAACGAGTGAAATATTGAACAAGGACCATCAGGATGAAGATTGACTGATATTGCCTGATTTAATGATTCCATAAATATCCGATAATGTTCACCACAAGCATATAAAACCTCATAAAAGAGGTACATAGTCCTAGTAGTTAGGCTATATAGGTGTATATATAGGCTATCTCTTTAAATGGTCTCTAAACATCTGGTTTTGCTTTAAACTAATAGTTTCCTGTGTTGCTCATCTTCACATCTGGATGGAAAATATCCACTGTCACTGTCCCAAATCTTCTGTCTGACATCTCACATCCACATCTAGATTTATTCACGGCTGCTCAGTCCTGGCCTATATGGCTTTCCATCCAACCATTTTTGGGGATTTCTTTTATTTACACTTAAGAAATCAAGAAAGTTCACACTTATATGCGGTCGGCATTCTCATAACGCTGATGTGGATTTTCGAGTATGGCGTTTTCCGCAGTGCTTTTTTGACAACGTTTTCGAATCTTTTTTCTTTGGAGCACGTATCGCTATGCTTTTGATTCAAATCTTAGGAGCTAGATTTATGAATCTTTTGATTCAAATCTGTACTCGGCGCGTGTATGTAGGAAAGTAAATTTTAAATGTAAATTAAGTAAATTATAAATGAAAAAATGTTAAATTAAATTATAACTGGATGAGGATAAATTGCCTAGACATTTCCGTTATGTAGCTGCACGATCAGTCACAATCTATTCCAATGAGCTGCACAATAAGTAAAAAAGTAAATAAATAAGCATAGCCTACTCCACACCACTTTATGTTAGATAGGCCTATGCACATATAATTTATGACTTAATGTAATGTAGCTTTTTTTTTGTTTTTTTGTTTTTTTTCTGAAATAGGCTAGTTAAACTAAAACTCTTCTGTAAGACAAACAAGTTCATTTTAGTTTCATATGCAGCATTAATTTAAAAAAAACTGATTGCAAATCCAGATGCAACAACATATTCTAATTTGGTTCAACGGGCAAGTCTGAAATGCAATAAATTGGAATAAAACTAATAAAAGTGACTCATGTTTTTATTTGTCATGCTCATAAATATTGTTTTGCTTCAGGAAGGAACAAACTGTTCAAATAGGCCTACACAAAGTGCTACCTTATTTGCTGAATCAGAAAATAACAGTTTCAGAGAGATGTCAACACAGCGCTGGATCTTCTGTGAAACATTTCCTGCATTGCACATTTTCATCTGTGAACGGCCTGAAAATCTCATCTGTCCCGTTCAGCAAACATCCTCTAATTACAAACAATGAGAACGAGACTGTTATGAGATCAGTTTGATTAAACTGTCTGACCACACACAAGCCCTGAAAGCAGATGGACCCAGATACGGTAACATTAGCGATTCATCCTTGTGTGTCTGACAGCGTGTCCCACACGCACAAACATATGCATATACATCAGAAACTACACACAAACATGTGCAACACACATGCAGCAGTTCTCAACATACACACAAACAGACTGTCTGTGTTTACGATGTTTGTGACCCACTGACCCCTAGACATTTATTTGACTTTTCCACAGTCCAACAAACATTTGACTGAGTAGAGACAAAAAACACCAGACAAAAGAGACAGGAAATATATTTCAAGGACATTTAACATCTCTTTATTATCTTAAAATTAAATGAACCCACTTCTCATAAAGGTAGCCTATAAGAACATGGTCTTCTTTTCAATAAAAGAGTGGTTATGCTTTGTTATTACAACTTTCATACAACATTGTTCATTCTTTCAAGCAGACATTTATATAGATATACAGTATATAGATCAATCCTTATTATAGCCACTAAAGTAATTTAGTTCTCTTTTTCTTTTGCTGTTTGATTAACATTAATGACATAAACAGCAGCAGGATTATTACGCTGCTGTTACTTTAAGACTGAATTCGCTATGCTTTGGGTGAGCGCACACAGAAAACCAGACCGAATTAATATTTTAGTCATAGTTTTTGTCATTCAGAACCAGTTTTTATTTAGTTATCGTCTTGGTTTCATCTGTGAAGAAAAATGATGCTGGCAAAATTCAAATAAAACAAGATTTGATGTCCATAATACGAGCCTAAAATGATTTTCTGATTCTTGTGTCCGTCGCACATAAACACTGACCCAGGATCAGCTCACCTGTGACTCTGACTCATTTTGTTGGCTCAGTTAAGCATCTGTGAGCTGGTCTCAGGTCAGATTCTGTGGTTCATCATCATCATCAGTAATCGCTCTCATTAGTCAGAGTGAGTTAAGGACAGTAACAGGAGCAGCGGAGCATGTGGCTTGGTTATGTATTCTCTCACAGCTCGCTTTATCTGCGGTGTATCTCATAAAGAGTCACTGAAGGAACTAATTGGTCAGGCTTCTGTCTGTTACTGTGTGTGTGTGTGTGTGTGTGTGTGTGTGTGTGTGTGTGTGTGTGTGTGTGTGTGTGTGTGTGTGTGTGTGTGTGTGTGTGAGAGAGAGAGAGATAGTCCTTTGGGATTTGGGAGGAGGAGGTGCTTTCTTTTAAAGTCTGTAAATCTTGGAATGTTCTTGTAACACACTCATCTCAGAAACAGCTCATTACACACACACAAACTAGCCTTATTTTTGCTGTCTAAATAGGCAGCTGTCTTCTAAGGCAGTTGACCATCAGATTTAGAACACTCTACCAGTGTTGAGGAAAGTTACTTTTAAAAGTGATGCATTACAATACAGCGTTACTCCCTAAAAAAGTAACTAATTGAGTTACTTTTTAATGGAAAGGAATGTGTTGTGTTACTTTTGCTTTACATTTTCTCACCTGGCCTTGGCTTGCTTGTTTGTTTTTAATATTAAAATAAAGTTGTGTTTTTGGCAGATGTAAAACCTCTTTCACACCAAAAGTGAAATGAATAAGCCTCAGGCTGCAGGAATGTAAATTCGAAAAGCTCAAGCAAACCTTTCAGCTGTGTTGGAATTCTGGATTGCATGAGTTTGCTTTTCACTGTTTTTATTCATTCTGAGGAATACTGAAAGTGAGATGAGTAAATGTATGCTTACATTTAGTCTAAAACTAACATTATGCAAGTAACATTATGTTTGCACAGCACACACAACAACTTTGCACTTACTCATGATTTCTCTGGTAACAGGAGAGCTGACAGTCAATAAATGGGAAAACAAAGTATATTTCCTTGTAAATTTTAAAGCAATGTGTTAGTTACTTGAAAAAAGTAATCTGATACATGCAACACAATATAGAATTACTCATGTAAAGGAAAAGTCACAAATTATTGATTACAGTTAAGGGTTTAACATTAAAAAGATTGCTTAGCTCATCAAGGCATGCAAAAAGTCATTTATAAATATATCGTTTTATTTATTATTTTCTTTTTCTAATAATTTTTACATTTTATTTTAATTACATTATATATCATATATCATATATATATATATATATATATATATAATATATATATATATATATATATATATACAGAAAATATTTACATTTTTATTATATCTCTAAAGTGGATAAATCATCTTATACAGTGACATTCAGAGTTTTTGCATGCATTTTCAAACAAATGCATATAAAATGAATTTTACAATGACACACTTGATGCTTTAAAATGCAACCAAAACGACATAGCAACTATTCATAACTTTCAAGCATTGTGGCAAAATGTTTGCATGCCAAACACTGCTCAGTTAAAAAAATGATTAAAGTAAAATAATTATTATTAATGTGTAAAAATGTACATTAGTTATATTAAAACAATTTTGGAATACAGTATTTAAATGATGTATACTGGTAAAGTAACAACTACTGTTTAGATATATGTGCATATTTAAAGTTGAATATAATACTAAACCCTATGTTTTTGCTTCTTTTGACAACCAAAAGAAGTACAGCTTTCAAACTGCAGTAGACTTTTTTCCTCTATAAAAACGGACAGAAGATTTCCTCATGAGCACTGATGTTAATGTGACCTGAACAGACATTATTCCCTATTGAGATTAATAAACTGTTAAATATGATTAGAGAGGGAAATATCCAGTTTTATGACGGATAACTGCAGCGCCACACGTCCTGCTTTAAGCGCTGTGGTTTGGATCGCACTAACAGACGTCTGAGAAGTGCTGAGTGTGAAACTAAATCTCTATATCTGGCCCAAAAAGAGCAAAACTAACAATAAAATCTCTCTCCTGCTTTTATAATCTTATTTTTTTTATTTCTTCTATAATATTATTTTTGAAAATATGTTTTTTTATGTGGAAAAAAATTTTTAATTTTGGTGGGAATTTTCTTTTTTGGGTTGGATAAATTTTTTGAGCTGTTTATTTTTGTTTAGGAAATGAGACAAGCATTTCTGTGCAACACTGTTAGTTAACATACATTGTGTGTATTTGTTGCATAAATATTGCATAAACTACATTAGGATAGAATTATGAATTAATCAATTTGCATACATATTTACACAGGACATGCGTTTTTGTGGATCTCTGTGTGTTTACATGTGTTCTGGAATTGAAAGATGTTAATAAAGTCATTTCATTTAATTGTTTACACCGTTTTTCTCCATGAGTTAGTTTGAGTCTTTGCAGTTGGAGGTAAGAGGTTTGGGTCGCTCTGAGGATGAAAGGCTGGACCGTTTTAAATATGACTTATGAGCTCAGACTCTCATCTGAGACAGGAAATGGAGGAGGAGAGATGACCAGAAATCCCAAACGCTGCGCAAGGATCAACTTTGTGTGAGTTTGTACACTTGAGAATGCTTATTTTTAAGCAGAGGAGAGGGAGAATATGTGTGCATCTCTGTATGAGAGAGAGAGAGAATGAGAAATGGCATGCATGGGAGAACGTTTGACACAGTTTAAAGGAACAGTTCACCTAAAAATAAACATTTGCTGAAAATGTCCTCACCCTCAGGCCATCCAAGATGTAGATTATTTTGTTTCTTCATTATGCAGTAAATGGGTGCCATCAGAATGAGAGTCCAAACAGCTGATAAAAACAGCACTTTAATCCACAAGTAATTCACACCACTCCAGTCCATCAATTAACGTCTTGTTAAGCCAAAAGCTGCATGTTTGTAAGAAACAACAAATGAGTCCATAATCCATAATATTGCTTTCTCCAGTATCTACTGGCGAGCAAGTGATGTAATGTTAAATTTACATTGATTTTATTGCATTTCATTAGCCATCTGTGTGCAAAAAATCCCAAAAATGAATCACGATTAATTTCTGAAAAAAAAAAGTCTGTAAACATTTTACAAACAATAGATTAGTTAATGAAACATCATGTAATTAATTAGATTAAAAAACGGAATCGACTGACAGCTCTAATAAAAACATATCTTCTACATTCTTGTAACCACTTCAGAATAACATTTTGTCTAAATTTAATTGTGCTGTAGTGTAAAAAAAATATTTTTGAAAAGATACAAATATTTAATGTTGTCTGAAATAAAGAGCTCATTATATATATGCGCTATTTTTATTTTTAATATTTGTTCATGTCAGTGTAATAGTATTTTATGCATCATTGATGAATGTTACATGATAAGGCTTCTGTCATGAGTACAACTGGGATGTGACTGTCTGTGTAATGAGAAAAAAACTGCAGATTCCTTCAGTGAGTGTCTGACAGTTGATTACTGCCCTCTAGAGGACAAACACACACATGAAGATGATTTACTGTCGTTTATATATAAATATAAACAGTTATGGTTACATAACCGTTTATATCATAATAATGAGGAAAAATACAAATAAATTAATGAATTAAAAATAAATGCTAAAATTAAATTAATTAAAAAACGTATTTTTTTTTTTACAAATAGTTAAAATTAGCATCTGATTCAAGTGTTAAACTCAGTAGAACAAAAAAGTATAAAGGACACAAACATGTATAATGATGACATGGGTATTACACTGGTATAACAACAAAATGTGTTTTATTAGGACATTTCCTGAGTCCTTATCATTAAAATAGCTTTAAAACATAATAAACAGCGTTTTATTAAAAAAACAGTTATGGTTACATAACCATAAAAAAAAATTGGGTGAGGGTTAGGTTTAATGTCGCAGGATAGAAAATTTAGTTTTTTGGGTAGTGAAAATATTATGTGTGTGTGTGTGTGTGTGTGTGTGTGTGTGTGTGTGTGCGTGTGTGCGTGCGTGCGTGCGTGCGTGCGTGCGTGCGTGCGTGCGTGCGTGTGTGTGTGTGTGTGTGTGTGTGTGTGTGTGTGTGTGTGTGTGTGTGTACCTCGCAATCCCTATATTATGGGGACCAAATGTCTCCACAAGGACATTAAGGAATGTCCCCATAATATGAATACCAGTGTGTGTGTCCATTCTGTTGGTGCAAGAAGTATTATTTTCTGATTTTACACTGACATGAACAGAGCATGTATATAATGCAGTAGCCCGTGTGAGCTCATCTTCACATCCTAATGAGAGTTCAATTAAAATCTCAAAACTATGTGTGAATTATTTAATAATCATTATGCTTTATATTTAGTGTGACAAGAATAACAGAACTAAACAGAATAGTAATTAGATTTAACACCATCCTTAATTTTATAATAAATGTGTAGCTATTAGTATATAATCAATGCTGTAAATAATGATAGCTATTGTAATATAACCAATAAAATCAATACAGAGTGCAGATGATAATAATAAATTGAGCTGTAGGTGCTGAATGATACAAGGCAGTGTGAAGCAGCAGCATTCCTGCAGCAGCGCGTGTCATCATCATTTGAATACAGAGGTCTTGATTTACAGTGGCGCTCATTTGTCGCTTTTATTGCGGCTCTTTGATGTGCGGCGCGCGAGACCCTTTGAAATGCACGAGCGCTTTCTGATGTAAAGAGTCACGAGCGCCGCTCTGGCTCCCGAAAATAAAAAAAAAGAACAACCAACACCATCATCATCATTATCGCGGCCTTCATCACCTCAAACATCATCATGACCTTCATCACTGCTAGATATCATCATCGTTTTACTCCACAGACTGTGTTGAGAAAAAAAAAAAAAAAAAAAATTGTCATTCGGGAAATATAATTATGTTTTTTTTATTAAATAACACATACTCGCTATCTACATGCCCTAATGTTCTCATTTAATTTAGCCTATTACTGTGCTGTTCTACAAAACAGCAAGCTTTAAAAATTCAGCTTTACTTTATCTTGTGGTTATTTTGGGCAAAACTGTAGGGTTTCCCCCACTCTACCCAACCATCGTCATCATAATTATCTTCATCAGCTAGCATCTTCATCGTGGTCTTCATCATACTAAAGGTCCGATCTTTACCTTATATGCAAAGTTTTGTTGTAGCTTGCGGTCTTTATTATAATGCCCCTTCGCCAAAGATGAAGATGGTTGGTGGCGTAGGCCCGTCAGCCGCACCTGTGCGCGTGTCATAAATCAGCTCAGGTGGGTGTCCCGGGCGTGACGTCAGCGCTGGGCAAACAAACGCGCGCCCGCGAGCGCTCCGGTAAGGTGAAGTTCAGTTAAAGTAAAACTTTCAGCTCGCGAGGAAAATGTCCGTGAGCTTCCTGCTGGACGCGGCCATGTACGGCAACCCCGCGAGACACCTGAACCTCGGCCAGCCGCACCTGAACATGTACCCGCCCGCGCCGTACGCGGACTACAGCGGGTACCCCGCGGCTCCGGCGCTCGGGGGCGACCTGCACCACCCCGGCAGCGCATGGAGTCCCGGCTTCGGCCCCGGCTCGCGCGACGACTGGCCGCCGCTCTACGGCCACGGGACGGGTCACCCGCTCCCGGTGAACGGCGCGGAGGTCAGCGGCATTCTGCCGGTGGAGCAGGAGCTGCTGAGCGGCGCTCCGAGCGCGCCGGTGGAGAGAGAGGAGCCGCCGGACTGGATGAGACGCGCCGATCCTCCCGCGAACCCGGGTGAGACATCAGCAGCTCTCCTGAGCCTCTGTTATCTCACAGCACACTCGTTCACTTACTCCACACGATCAAAATACCACGGTAATGCCATGTTCTTTGGACATGCATCATGGTAATGCCATTGAGGGGTTGTACCGTGTAAATTGATGCTTTTAGGAAATACACCATAGCAGTACAGTGTTTTAAGACAGTACCATTGTAATATTATATTATATTGTACCATTAAAATATACTAGAGCAGTACAGGTTTTATTTGATTTATTTTTTATTTATTTTTGGCCACTATTTTGGCAATACCATGTTTCTTAGACAATACCATTTGTAATACCATGCTTTTAGACATACATCTAAAACGATGCTTTTATGAAATATTCTACAGAAGTACAGTTTTCTGGACACTATCATTGGTGATACATTCTACAGAAGTACAGTTTTCTGGACACTATCATTGGTGATACCAGCAGTACAGTTTTTTTTGGTAATACTATGGTTTTGACCAATTTTTTGCATGGCGTGATACCATATAATTTGATACTTTTATGAAATATAGCCTTTTTGGACACCATTTTGGTAATACCGTGTTTCTTAGACAATACCATTTGTAAAACCATGTTTTTTGGACATGCATCATGGTAATAGCATGTTTTTTTAGACATATTCATGGAAATATACAATAGCAGTGCACTGTTTTTGCATTTCTAATATGTACCATGTGATTACATGTGTTTTTGAAGAATACAGTGTTACAATATACAACTGATAATACCAATTGGCTTTTGAACATGGATTGGATTACCACCTTAAGGCCATGGTCTATCAATATGGAAATCATACAGTACCATGGTATATATATATATATATATAGAAGTATTGCCCGGTGTAAATCACCTGATAGCATTCAATGAACTTTTTCAAGAGTGCAGAAAGTGAAAGTTTTGCTTGAAAAACATTTAAAAGTGTCGTAACTGTTTCTGTTGCGGAAGTATTCTGCTTTTTGTGAGCTACAGTCACATCTGATCCACACGCAGATCAGTTTATGAATCAGTCGTTACAGCAGAGAGATCAAAATACCAGCAGAATTCATCTGTTTGATCTGTGATGATCTACACCATCTGGAGATCTGAAGGAGCATGTTTGCGGCCTTATCGGAAGTGCATTATAGCTAATAGTTTACAGAGTGATAAACGAATCTCTTCAGGGAATATTTGTGTAAATATGTCACACACAGTCAGGTTGGTGAAGCTATAAAGCTCAGACAGAAACAGACCTTTGGGAAACATGGAGATTTAGTTTCCAGAGTTTTTTAGTTTCTGGTAAATCTGTCGCTTGGTTTTTTTTAATGCTCTGGATTTGTTTCTGTTGTTGAGCAATTTGATTCAATTCAATTCAAACTTATCAGATTCATATTTCTTTGAAAATAACTGGTCGTGTTTCTTAAACAGTCCAAAAGGAGGAACTGTAGCTCATTAGTTTGGTCTTCAGCTCTCAAAGGACCGTTGTCTAACACAGTTGGTGGAGATGCAAATGCAGTCATCGTGTTTGACTGTTCAAACGCTCTGATATCGTCACATGAGAGGCGAATGTGGATGTGTAACTAAAACAAATATAGATGAGAATGTTCAGGAAATACTGCTGAAAATATGAAACACTGTTCATTTTCCTTCAGAAACACACGTGTTCCTGGCTCACCTAACTTATCTGAATGACCTACTTATCTCTATAGTAACATATCTTTTGTTTTTATATAGAGCTAATTATAATGACAACAGACTAACCCAGAACCAAACCTCATCCTGAAAGAATGCATGAGAAAATACATGATGTATTTACATTATTTTATAAACGAGTAGTTTTCATTCTTTTAAATGCAATCCACTGCTGCCCCCTACTGGAAAACAGTGACATACAACCAATGTTTGTGATGAATATGACTTCATGGAGACAATTAAAAATGGGCACATTTACTTCAGATCTCTCTCTGCACTGTAATTTGCTTGCAAAATGTACTAGTGAGCTGCATACTGTCTAAACAGTCAGCTGTCTACTAAGTGAGCAACTGAATTAGAACCTCATAAGTGACTCATCTGGAAAAAAGAAGAACAAAAGACTTAATGAATTTCAATAGAGTTTGATGTTGCTAATAAAATGATGCAATACTCTGATAAGTGTAAAATACATAACACAGATAAAGTACTCAATTTTAATTCAACTTAAATACTTATCAATGCATTTATGATTATAAACAGACACATACATTTGGAATAGTCTACAACAGGGTTATAATATTTTTACTAAAAATAAAACCATACAAACATTTTTTGTTAGTAATAAAATAATCATATTTGTATATATATATATATATATATATATATATATATATATATATATATATATATATGTGTGTGTGTGTGTGTGTGTGTGTGTGTGTGTGTGTGTGTGTGTGTGTGTGTATATATATACACTGTGTTTGTGTGTTTTTGGAACAGTGTGGCCAAATCCTTTATTTTTGCTTTAGACTAAACTATTTTGGTTTGACATCAAAAGATAAATATGAGACAAGATTAACATTTCAGCTTTTATTTCCAGCTATTTTCATCTGGTTCTGATAAACACAACTTAGAGGATAACACCTTTTGTTTGAACCTACCCAACCTACGCAAACCACTCATTAGCAAGAAGAATAGGAGACGAGCCAACGTTTGTGGACTGATGAGACAAAGGTTAACCTTTACCAAAGTGATGGAAAGGCTAAAGTTTGAAGGATCTGCTCATGATCCCGAACAGACAAGCTCATCTGAAGCACAGTGGAGGTAATGTCATGGCTTGGGCTTGCATCGCTTCTTCTGGGACGGGCTCATTAATCTTAATTGATGATGTAACTCATGACGGCAGCAGCAGAATGAACTGAGAAGTCTACAGAAACATTTTGTCTGCCAATTTACAGAAAGATGCAACCAAACTGATTGGGAGAGCCTTCATCATGCAGCAAGATAATGACCCAAAACATAGTGCCAAAGCAACAAATGGGCAAACATCAGGGGCAAGAAATGGTAGGTTTTAGACTGGCCAAACCCTATAGGATACGCATTTTACCTGCTAAAGAAGAGACTGAAGGGAGTAAGCCTGGAGAAGCATGACAAAATAAGAATGCAGAAGTCTGGTGATGCAACAGGCTTGATGCAGTTATTTGCAAGCAAAGGATTTGCAACTAAATATTAAGTCTTATTCACTTTAATCTAGTTTAAGTCAATCTGTTCCAATACTTTTGGTCACATGAGCAATGGGTGGGTTCAAACAAAAGGTGCTATCTTGTGTATCAGATCCAGATGAAAATACCTAAAAGCTAAAATGTTGATCTCTCGTCTCATATTCATATTTTGATGTCAAACCCAAATGGTTTTAGTCTACAGCAAAAATAAAGGAATTGGCCTCACTGTTCCAATACTTTTGGAGGGGAGTGTGTGTGTGTGTGTGTGTGTGTGTGTGTATATATATATATATATATATATATATATATATATATATATATATATATATATATATATATATATGATTATTCTATTATGTGAAATTTACAAATGTTGCCTTTGCAACTAGATTTTAATTTTTAATTTAAAGTTTTAATTAAAAAAATTCTAATTAAACTTTTTTTATTTTAACAAAAATTAAAATCTTAAAAAAGTTTTGTTACTTAAAATAGAATAACTGTTAAATAAATATTTAATAAATAAAAAAAAATAACATTTTCATTAAGTTTAAAATAAATGAACTAAAATAATAAAAAACTGGAGATAAAAATTTTTTATAAAAACTATATACACATTAAAAACAAACTAAAAAAGCAACAAATTTACTAAAACTTTAATTAAAATTAAAATGACAACAGAAAAAAACTATTTAAAATATTAAAATAATAATAAAATATTAAAGAAAAGTTATATGTATTTTATTTCAGTTAGATGCAAAGAAATCATTTCTAATATGTGAACTATATAAACATTATAAAAAACAGAAACTAATGAACAGAAACAAAAGAACTAAAGAACTTTAACAAAAAAAGGTAAATATTAAAATAAAAACTAATTCAAAATATTAATAAATACCATAATAATAACTCAGTGACACCAAAATAACACTGGGCTGTGATGCTGTAAAATGCAGTCTAGTTAGGCAGCACACTAAGGTTTGGACTGGCGTCTGCTGATACGTGCTTTTGTTTTTATCTCTTTATGCTGTGTTTATTACAGCTCATCATATGACGGTGATGATTTGTGTGTGTGTATAATGAGGTTAAACACTGTAAACCTTGATTTACTGAGTGCACACATATCCAAGTTTCATTTTTGGCCTTCTCTGAACCGGTTTGAAGAGATAAACCACAGTAAAAATCAGTTATCCATTTAAAACCCATTTAAAACAGAACTACTCGACTAACTACCCTTTTGACGCCCACTTAACAAGAACTTCTGTTAGTTCAAGAAGGCGGTTCTGCAATCGCTGTACAAATAATCACTCTGCCCGGGACTTTTACCACACATTATGCATTAGTAATGTCACAGACGTATGTGTTCGTTTAAGGAAAGAGATAAACGAGGGCGCCATCGTACAGAGACGCAGTGAGTCAGCCGTGTGTGACACCGGATGAAGCAGTGTATGAAGGTGTTGCCTAATGTTAGCCCCTGTATTATTAATCCTCATGTCTAAACACAAGGCGTCTTGAGAGTCGAACCAAGTGAAAGATTTTGTGAAAAGCTAATAGTAGCAGAGGCCAGTGAGTCTGAGGCAGCGCCGCACCCTGCTGTGTGCACTGTGGGAGGACCGGAGCGCACTGATAAGGGGACGAGACTCTGTGTGTGTGTGTGTGTGTGTGTGTGTGTGTGTGTGTGTGTGTGTGTGTGTGTGTGTGTGTCTGTGTGTGTTTACACACGTCAGCCGAAGCTGCTGAAGAAAAGGGAAGAAAACTGTTGAGAAAGAGTTTCAGTCTATGAAAACTGAATTCTGGGGTCTTCAAGACAGATAGTCTAGACAGTGTGTGTGTGTGTGTTTCATTTAAAAAATAAATTTAAATGTTAAAGTTTTAGTAATACTATTCTAATTTTTGTAGTATTTAAATAGTAAAATTATGTTATTATTTTTGCAATTTCCATTTTCATATCAGTTAGTTTTAGTTAATTTTGTTGTGCAGTTATGCCATTTTTGTTAGTTACTATTTTCATAATTCTATATCCAGTATCTATATAATTATTAATTATTAGATACAGAATAAAACAAAAAGCCCCAAAATAAAAAATAGTTAAAATGAAAACTGAGTTTTAGAATTGTGAAATATAAACTCAGAATTAGTCGTGATTACTTTTTTACTTGATATTTGTACATTCATTTAGTTAAACTAAATCAAAGTGAAAAAATTGCATAAACAAACAAATAAACAAACAAACAGATAGATTTTAGATATTCTAAAGATTTTTACTGAGGAATTTATTGATATATTATCTCATTAAACATTTTATTCCTAAAAACATGGAAAATATGTCATTTTTCTCTCTGTTCAGTATTTTCAGTATTTTCTTATTTATTGATTAATAAAAGACAAAATTCCCTCTAAAACCTTTAACTCTTTAACCTTTATTCTTTAACTTAAAGTCAAACAACAATCTGGCTTTATCTGTTTCTTTTCTGCAAATGTATTGCAATTGTGCATATTTATTTAGATCATGTCTAATACGCACATTTAAACATAACACTACAAAAATGCTTGTGATTCTAATTGTTTTCCATTCTTAAATAGTAAAGAATTGAAACCTGTTGGTCTATGTTGTTAAATACACTACATTCAGTGATTGGAATCTGACATTTTAATTGAAATCAGGCCCATTAATATCTAAAAACACGATTTTCAAAAGCCTTCTTCAGTAACCACAGCTGAATATGGAAATTAAAAATGACCCTCTTGTGATGGCAGGAGGAAAGACCCGGACGAAGGACAAATACAGAGTGGTGTACAGTGATGTCCAGCGCTTGGAGCTGGAGAAGGAATTTCATTTCAGCCGCTACATCACCATCAGACGGAAGGCAGAGCTCGCGGTGGCCCTGAGCCTATCAGAACGCCAGGTAGGTCGATGGAGCATAGAAAGAGGACGTTAAACTAACCTGCGAGTTTATGCAGTGAGATCCGTCTAATTATAACTGAGTTTCTTGTGAAAGAACATGATGTCGCTGTACAGAATTAGATGCATGTGTGGTGATATGCAATATATTAGAAACCACAGGAAAAACACCTAAATTACATGTGTTGCATCTTTTAGAAAGAGGAAGACGATACACTCTTAAAAATAAAGGTGTTTAAAAGGTTCTTCACAGCTATGCCATAGAAGAACCATTTTTGGTTCTACAATGAACCATTCAGTCAAAGGATCTTTAAAGAACCATCTCTTTCTTACCTTTTTGTAATCTGAAGAACCTTCTTTAGCCACGAAGAACTTTTTGTGAAACAGAAAGGTTCTTCAGATGTTAATGATTCTTAATGTAACCATTTAGACAAAAAGGTTCTTCTATGGCATCATGAAGCACCTTTATTTTTAAGAGTGTGGTCAGTGCCTTTTTAAAATCCCATTACAATTTTTTTTTTAACATAATTAAGTTATGCAAAAAAATATATATATATGTATATATATATATATATATTATACAATATATATTATAAACACACTTGCAACCAGTTGCAAAAAATTATTGCAAAAATGGCTGAGAATGCAAAGCTGAAATTTCAGCATCATTAAAATTCACTAATACATTTGTTTGGAATATGTCAATTTTATGCATGAGGCACAGGATGTGTCTGATACAGCTAGAAGCCTCATTGTTTGTTTAATCAGGCAAATCATTTTGACACTGTGGTTCACAGGTGAAGATCTGGTTTCAAAACAGACGAGCCAAAGAAAGGAAAATGAACAAGAAGCGACTCCAGCAGAGCTCCATGTCCACACCGGTCAGCGCATCCGGCCACGCAAACACCGCCATGGTCAGCAGCACCAACAACGGCTTGATGACAGACAATATATCGACCAGCATCAAAGAGGAATACTGACAACCCTTCCAAACAGAAGGAGAAACAGTACATGTTTACACGGTATCAGTGACACTGAGCGGAGCGCTCATATTGCACTACACGAATGACACGCAAACACGTTTTATTGTGAATAACGTGCACAGTATTTCAATTTTTGTAAAAAATGATCTCAGAGTATGTTGAATAATGCTTTCTTAATTTCTATACTACTTTTGATATGACCTCACTAACTACTGATGATGATTTGATGACTTTATTTGTATCACTACTGCTTTGCTTTACTATGTAAAATATTTTACACCTACTGGATGATGGAAAAAAATGCTAGAGTTGCTTTACTATGTAAAAAAGCATAACTTTTTTAAAAGAGAATACAATAGAGTGAACTGGTGCCTCTGTGTAATTGTTCGTTTGTTTTTGGAGTTTTTTTTTAATATATTTTGATTTTTATGTTATTTTCACAACAATTAAGCACATTCTCTTCCAAATTCCCTCCATTGTAAAGATATATTAATAATAAGAGAATATATTGGGGAGAATGTATTAAACTGCTGACATCACGATAATCAATCCAAAATCAAAAAGTTTTTTTACATAATATATGTGTGTATACTGTGTATATTTATTAAGCACATTCTCTTCCACACATGCCCTATATATGTAAGAACAATATATTATGTTTATATTTTAAATATATTTTATTTATAAAATAAGAATATAAATATATAAATCAATGATGATTCTAAATTATTTAGTGTGTGTATTTATATATACATAATAAATATACCCTGTACACATACATATATTATGTAAACAAAACTTTTATTTTGGATGTGATTAATCGTGATTAATCATTTGACAGCCCTAATATATATATATAATATTTTAAAATATATTATGTTTTTTGTCAACATTAATATAATTATAAATATATTAAGGTGTATAAATACAATTTATATTTTTATTAAAATCAAATTTTTGCATATTACAGAGTTTGGTAACACTTGAAGCTTTCATATATGCAATTATAAAGGTATTCATATTTTACATTGTAATGCATTATATGATTTCATAAGTAATTATGACCAGAATTGAAATGAATTATAATATTTGCAGACTCCTTGTTCATCACGTGTTTTATGCATTGTACTTTCTAAAGATCTAGCTATGATTAGATAAGCGTTATTATAATGCATTACTATGGTGGTTACAATTATTCATAGGATCATACGATGCATTACAAGCTGCATTACAAGCCATAATTAATGCATTAAAAAAAGTGTTAATAAAAGCGTTACTTTGTTTTTTTATTTTTTGTTTTTTTATTTGGAAGAAAATCCTTAATGTTCCTATTTAAAAAAAAAAATGACCTTGACATGTTGATCAGATTTAACTAAATCATACAGCGACCATCTCTAAATCACGCTGTACTTTGAAAGGGTGGAAACCAGCTGGCGTGTGAGTGTTTACCGATCACAATGAGCCGTGTGGATCATAAGTCTTGATAACACAAGGAAACAAACACAGCTTATTGATAAAAACAGAAGCTGAAGCGGTGAGCATGTCAATCATTGACAGAGAAGCCAGAGGTCGAGCAGAAGCTGCAGGCCACATGGACGTCATCGGATGGGACGGGTGGAGCCTGTTTTTGCAGCTCAGTCAGATGATTCATGTCAATTAAAGAGCCAATAAAGACCTGATGCCAGTAACGTTCATCTCATGTCCTTCAAGATCACACGTTTGAACTGTTAATGTTTGATCGGTTTCACAATGTCACCATTGACCCTCATCTGAAGGAACGCACATGTGTCAAAAGTACTGAGACGTTTGAGGAGCGGGTCAAAATGTGTGTCAAAAGTCATACTTCAGTCAAATATACAGTAGTTCCATCTTCAGCAATACTTATAAACCAAACTGCTTTACTGTAATTCAATTACGTCCTATTATATTTTACACTGAAATTAATTTCATTGGCTGTTTTGAGTAAAAGTAAAATTCAAGGAAGCTCAAAGAATTAAAAGGAAATTATAAGGAATAATAAAAGTGTGATTTTGCCACCGAAACATAATCGAGTACTAATTTAGCCTTCGGTTTTGAATATTTAAGTAAGATATTCAACAAAACGATATTATTATTCTTACTTCCATGGAATACAAATAAGAATGTTTCAGTTGATTTTGTTCATATAATGAAAGTCAATGGGGTCCAAAAAAATAAATTACTTTAATTAAATAATTTCCTATTATATTTTGCCCAAAGTTTATTGGCAGATTTAAGTGAAAGTGACATTTTGAGGAGCTCAAAAAAGTATAAGGAAATTATTATGGAATAATACAAGTGTGATTTTGCTTCAGACAAGACTTCATTTGTGGGTATTTAATTAAGATATTCAACAAAAATGATACAAAATGTATTCTTCTGCGGGACGCAAATGAGATATGATATATACAAAACTTTTTTGGTTCATACAATGAAAGTCAGTGGGGTCCAAAAGAAAACTGGGACCTTTTTAAAATGATCTACAATATAAATGTACAAAACAAAAAACTGCTTTTGGTCAAAAACTGTTGTGACGTAAAACAAATTCAATAATGTCCTATTATATTTGTTTGAATTAAAAGTAAAATTTGGTAAAGTTCAAAAGAATTTAAAGGAAATGATATGGCATGATAAAAGAGGGATATTTGCCTCTGACAAAATACACAAAATAATTATATTATTCTTCTGTGGAACACAAATGAGATATTTTAAATAACTGTTTTGGTCATACAATCAATAACATTATATTTCACACAAATACATTTCATTGGCCGTTTTAAGTGAAAGTAAAATTTGTTGGAGTTCAAAAAAGTTAATTATTAAGGAATAATAAAAGTGTGATTTGCCTCAGAAACATAACTGAGTACTGAGATAGAATTCAGTTTCAAGAGCGTTTGAGTGAAATATTTACCAAAATAATACTGAAAATGGTGAGAAAATGATGACAGGTCATTTTATTTTTGGGTGAACCATCCCTTTAAGCACAGCTGACAGACATGCAAACACATATCTGGGTTTCAGATAAAACAGAGAAGAAAAACAGTAAATGAGCCACATAAATGCATCTGTTCGGCTCACGCATGAAAAATAGATCCGCACTTCAGTTTCCTGCTGTTATAGACACATTCAGCCTATTAGTGCAGCATCTGATCCGTCAAATAGAGATTACTATCTTCTTTCACACTTTAGTATCTTTATTGAGAAACCAGTTCATACAGTTTTACACTTATCTTGATGAGCGCGAAAAAGCCAATGAAAACAGCAGAATAAAACAAAGCTTCAGAAAATAAAACGCTCATCTGGTCACTTGAACGAATTCCTCTTAACATCCTGACTGGACTTTATTTCCTTTCCCAGTTTCTCGTGAAGGTCCGTTTACAGCCGTGCAGGTAACAGCAGGACGTTATGTGTGTTAATCATTAGCTGTCTGGATATGTGGTAATGTGACACCGCTGAAGAAGAAAGAAGATGAAGAAGCAACAGCAGCCTCTCCATCCATCTTTAACCTCACAGTAAAAACATGCTCCAAATTACTCCATGCAACAGATATTACTCTTTTTGAGTGGTTGGGTGCAGGGGGTTATCATTGAAAACCGAAACTAAAACAATTTAAAAATGTCAATTAAATTAAATTAAACATACAGTTAGTTTTCTAAAGGCAAAATAAATTTCTAATTTTCATGATATGAAATTAAAGTACTTAAATAACTAAAACTGAAAAATTGAGTGTAAAAATAGTTTGTATAGGCTTATTTAGAACCAGAATCATTGACATTTGTTACGCGGATTAACGATGGAACATTATTTTCACCCATATTTTGACATTTTATTTTCACAAAAGTTATTCAAAACATCAAAGTAGACACTTTCAGTTGCATTTAATATGCTTTACATATATGATGCAGACACCAAAATGGGTACACAATGTGAATAAATTAACAACAAAACTGAATGTGTTTAAAAATGGCTACTTATTTATACTGTGATGCATACATGACAGAGACCTACGTGCCCACAGCTTTAACCTTTTGCATGAGATGTTTCCTTTCACATGCAGGAAGTCACATGATATGATCAGGAAGCCACCTCGCACCACAGACTAAGATTTCCTAATCCACCATTTCAAAAGGTTTAAAATTGATAATAAAAAAAGCGTTAGTCTCCAAAAAACAATGGTTTCGGCCAAAATAATGGTTTAATCAAACTCACATTTATAAACATGCAACATAATTCTTGCACACTGAAAAACATACTCTTGATCAGCACGGAAAACAGAAGGTCGCAGGTTCGAGTCTCGGTGCTGGCGGGAGTTGTAGGTGGGAGGGAGTGAATGAACAGTGCTCTCTTCCACCCTCAATACACATGGCTCAAGTGCCCTTGAGCAAGGCACTGAACCCCCAGTTGTTCCCCCCCGGGCGCTGGATATAGCTGCACACTGCTCCGGGTGTGTGTTCACGATGTGTTCACTTCTCACTGCTGTGTGTGTGCACTTAGATGGGTTAAATGCAGAGCACCAATTCCGAGTATGGGTTACCATACTTGACAAATGTCACCACTTTCATTTTCACTCAACTATCCCTACAAGTTAATTTTATTTACATAGCGCTTTTGACTTTACACATCGTTTCAAATCAACTTTACAGTAAGTCATGATTTTAATATTTATAATAGCTTAATATCTTCATGTCGCAATTAACCAAATCATAGCTTAGTGTCCTGCATTGTCACTTACTGGTGACATCATTACGATAAAGCACCGTCACGTTATTTCTCTATCGTCTATTTTTTATTGTTGAAATCTATTTTATACACCATCATTTTTCGTTTCTATAACGTGTGAATATATCATCTATCGTATTCTACAACAAAAACAATCAGAGCGCCTTGTTATCATAGTTTTTTATTTTGAATTCCCCAGTCCGCTAGTAGCTTATAGCCCATTAGCATCACCAGCGTGGTTGTCGCTAAACCCGCGTGCATCGCTAATACCCTATTCACAGACATTGCTTTACTCACTGTTACTTGCTTTAATGGCGGATGTTTGTCTACCTTTGATTGCAGGTGACGACAACGTTCGAGCTGCATTCGGTGCAGCTCGAGCTGGAGGCCGTGGAGAAGCAGATTCGGGTCCTGGAGCAGAGGCAGGCCCAGCTGAGAGAGCAGAGAGCTGCACTGGAAACCTCCCGGGCTGACGCTCACAAGTCCAGGGTAAGTTTGCAGTGTGCTACTAACAGTCCCACGACCTCCACCCCGTGTTTGTTTCTCTGCACAGGTCCGGTGCACCCAGGATGCGATCTGCCCAGATGTCCTTCACGCCGGCGCCGGGACACCACGGACCCTGGGTGCATCCGCAACGGAGGACGCGAGCCAGGCCCCGGGCGACGACTTCTCCCCCTCCGGTCTTCGAGATCTCCACACGGAACCGCTTCTCTCCCCTCCGCGAGACGGAACGCGACGCTGTGATCGTCGGAGACTCCATCGTCCGACACGTCCGTGCTACGTTAGCCGAAGGTAAAGTGCGCACTCACTGTTTCCCTGGTGCTCGTGTTCTCGATGTTTCTGCGCAGATACCCGCGATCCTGAAGGCCGACGAGAGCCCCAGAGCGGTCGTGCTTCACGCCGGGGTTAACGACACCACGCAGCGGCAGACGGAGACGCTGAAGAGGGACTTCAGGAGCCTGATCGAGACGGTTCGCAGCACGACGCCCGCGGCGACGATCATCGTGTCAGGACCACTGCCCACGTATCGACGAGGACACGAAAGGGTTCAGTAGACTTTTTGCTTTAAAGGAATGGTTATTATCATGGTGTAAAGAACAGAAACTGCTCTTTGTTAATAATTGGAATCTTTTCTGGGAGCGACCTAGGCTTTTTCGCGCTGATGGCCTGCACCCCAGCAGAGTCGGAGCGTAGCTGCTCTCGGACAACATCTCCAGGACTCTACGCTCCATTTGACTAGTAAGCCAATTCTCAAATAACTGCTATGATGGCTTTTGTTCTAACCCGCTTAAATGTTAGAAGTACTTGCGCTGTCCAATCTATTAAGACTGTGTCTGTTCTCCGAATAGTGAGGTCAAAATTTAAATTTAATGTAGGATCTAGAAAAAATCTTATCGTGATTAAACCTGAAAAACGTAAAATAAAATGACACAAAAAACAATTTTTAAAGTTTGGGCTCATAAACATTAGATCACTCACACCCAAAGCAGTTATTGTAAATGAAATGATCACAGATAATAGTTTTGATGTACTCTGCTTGACCGAAACCTGGCTAAAACCAAATGATTATATTGGTCTAAATGAGTCTACTCCATCAAATTACTGTTATAAACATGAGCCCCGTCAGACTGGTCGTGGGGGAGGTGTTGCAACAATATATAGTGATATTCTCAGTGTTACCCAGAAAACAGGATACAGGTTTAAATCATTTGAAATACTTATGCTTAATTTTACACTGTCAGATATGCAAAAGAAATCTATTGTATCTCTTTCTCTGGTTACTGTGTATAGACCACCAGGGCCATATACAGAATTCCTAAAAGAATTTGGAGATTTCCTCTCAGACCTGTTGGTTACCGCTGATAAAGCGCTAATTTTCTGAGATTTTAACATTCATATTGATAATACAAATGATGCATTAGGACTTGCGTTTAGTAACTTATTAAACTGTTTTGGAGTAAAGCAAAATGTCACCGGGCCCACTCATGCGTTTTAATCATACGCTAGATTTAATTATATCGCATGGAATCGATATTACTGACATAGATATCGTACCGCAAAGTGATGATGTTACTGACCATTTCCTTATATCGTGCATTCTGCGTATTGATGATAATAACTATATAGCTTCGCGTTATCGTCCGGGCAGAACTATTGTTCCAGCCACCAAAGACAGATTCCTAAATAACCTGCCTGATTTATCTCAACTGCTCTGTGTACCCATAAATACACATGAACTAGACAAAATGACTGGCAACATGGGCACTATCTTCTCTAATACATTAGAAGCTGTTGCCCCCATCAAAATTGAAAAAGGTTAGAGAAAGACGTACTGTGCCATGGTACAACAGTAATACCCATGCTCTCAAGAAAGAAACTCGTAGTCTTGAGCGCAAATGGAGAAAAACGAACTTGGAAGTTTTTTTAGAATTGCATGGAAAAACAGTATGTCCAGCTATAGACAGGGTCTAAAAACTGCCAGGGCCAAGCATATCCACAAAATCATAGAAAACAACCAAAACAATCCAAGTTTTTTTTTATTTAGCACAGTGGCTAGATTAACAAATAACCAGACGCCACCCAATCTAAATATTCCCTCACAGTTAAATAGTAATGACTTTATGAATTTCTTCACTGATAAAATAGATAACATCAGAAATACAATAACAAATGTAGATTCTACAGCGTCTAATACTTTAGTTTTATCTATCGCACCCAAAGTTAAACTGCAGTGCTTTACAACTATAGGACAGGAAGAGCTAAATAAACTTATCACTGCATCTAAACCAACAACATGTTTATTAGATCCTGTACCCACTAAATTACTGAAAGAGTTGCTACCTGTAGCAGAAAAACCACTTCTCAATATTATAAACTCGTCGTTATCTTTAGGTCACGTCCCAAAACCATTCAAGGCCCCATCATAGCACAGAAACTGCACTTGTTAAAATTACAAATGACTTGCTTCTTGCTTCAGATCAAGGCTGCATCTCATTGCTAGTTTTACTTGATCTTAGTGCTGCGTTCGACACCATAGATCACGACATACTCATAGATAGATTACAAAACTATACAGGTATCCAAGGGCAGGCTTTAAGATGGTTTAGATCCTACCTGTCCGATCGCTACCCACTTTGTTTATTTAAATGGGGAGTCATCTCATATATCACCGGTAAAATATGGAGTGCCACAAGGATCTGTTCCTAGGTCCTCTGCTATTTTCAATATACATGTTGCCCCTTGGTAATATCATTAGAAAATACGGGATTAGTTTCCACTGTTATGCTGATGATACTCAACTATATATCTCAACAAGACCAGGTGAAACTTCAAAAATTATCTAAGCTAACAGAGTGTGTTAAAAATTTAAAAGATTGGATGACCAATAATTTTCTCCTATTAAATTCAGATAAGACAGAGATATTACTTATTGGACCAGAAAAAACATTACACAGAATCTCGTAGATTACAATTTGCAATTAGACGGATGTACTGTTTAATTCCTCTACTGTCAAAAATCTGGGTGTTATATTAGACAGTAACTTGTCTTTTGAAAATCATATTTCCCATGTTACAAAAACAGCATTCTTCCATATTTTTAATGTTGTCAGGATATGGGTGATGTTATATGTTTCTGTTGCATGAAAACTAGTTCATGCATTCATGACCTCTAGACTGGACTATTGTAATGCACTGCTAGCTGGTTGTCCCTGCATCCTCAATAAACAAGCTACAGGTAGTCCAAAATGCAGCGGCTAGAGTCCTTACCAGGTCAAGAAAATATGATCATATTACCCCAATACTACAGTCTCTGCACTGGCTACCTATTAAGTTCCGTATCAGTACAAAATATTATTACTTACTTATAAGGCCCTTAATGGCTTAGCTCCTGCGTACCTAACTAGTCTTCTACCACGCTACAATCCATCACGCTCCCTAAGGTAACAAAACGCTGGACTATTGATAGTACCCAAGGATAGCAAAGTCCACTAAAGGAGGTAGAGCTTTTTCGCATTTGGCTCCCAAACTCTGGAATAGCCTTCCTGATAATGTTCGGGGTTCAGACACACTTTCTCTGTTTAAATCTAGATTAAAAAAAACACACCTCTTTGGCCAAGCATTCAAATAATGCATCTCATAATTTTGGACTGCAGTTATATCTGATCAAATGTGCATTATTATTCTTTATCTTGGGTTAATCTAATTAATTTTACTTGGCTGGAACAGCAGCTACGCTAATTATGTCTCTATTTGTTTCTCTGCTTTGCCACGGGATTTACATCCCGTGGTAACTAGGATTTACACAAGCTCCAGTCTGGATCCAGAACACCTGAGAAGAGATGATGCCAACCCCTCAGAGGTCCTGATTTGTCGCTAATATGGAGTAGTAGTGAGGAATTGTTTCTTTTTGCTATAAGTTTTGATTGCATAATTGCTGTTAATAGTGTTAATCGTCTGTTTGTTTACGTCTTTTTATTGATTTTTCTGAACATTTCTGCCGTATGCACATAAACTGACAGTTATCACTGATAAGCTACTACTAAATATTGTAGAAACTTAATTTTCTGTAAAGTTGCTTTGTAATGATTTGTATCGTAAAAAGCGCTATACAAATAAACTTGAATTGAATTGAATTGAATAGCTGGATGATAATATAGTTACATTTAGTTACAATATAAACAAAAAACGATTTACTGTATGAATCACTTTATGTAGTGTACAGTATGTATGTGAATAAAGTTTGATATATATCCAACTGTATATAAAACCTGGCCAATAATATATATACTTATTTTAATTTAGTTACAGTATACTGTATGCATGCTTAAGCTAGACATAATTATGTACAGTATCTAACTTTTTATACAGAGCTGTGTGATAATAAAGTTAATTATATAAAGCAGTTAAGATTTGCAATATGGTATATATCTCTTTATGTGAGTGTACTGCATGTATGCAAATAAAGTTGAATATACTTGTATCCAACAATATACAGTATATAGAGCTGGTGATAATTAACTAAATTAAACAAAGATGCCACAAAGTTGAGTGCATTTATATTTATACCTTCTGCAGATGCTTTTAGATGCTTTTTACTATGAATTCCATCTATAAAGTTTTTATCTGAATGCTGAATTAGTTTAGCCTGTGGGATCAATACTGTTTACTGGCAGGACTAGTAAGGACTTTACAGAACTTTAAAGCAGTTTAATCTGTCACTGTGAGCAAAAATTTTGATATCATCAGGCCTTTTTCAGGCCATTTCCTGAGGAACTTATGAAATTTTAGATAATATTACAGCAATATTTGTCTGTAAACAGAAACATTCTGTAAACATTTTAAAACAATGTGTGCCATTTAAATAAAACTGACTGCTTCAGCTCACTCCAGACAGACATTGACATGTTCTGCTAGAACTCAATCCAGCAAAGCTTAGATTTTCCAAATGTAAATTCTTTTGAAATGTTTTAATCATGTAAAATCACCCAGTTGCTGTGTTTTCATGACTTTGGACCAC
>NC_056610.1:7875082-7889393 GCF_018340385.1 Cyprinus carpio
ATAAATAGAACAACTTGCAGATTCAGCGTTGAATGTTTGAGCTTGACTGAAAGACTTAAATTGCAGGGTTAAATAGTCACAATTTTCTGAGTCAGTTCTCTATTTTTGTAAAAGGGAAAAAAACAGTTTGCAATAGTGACTAGTTTGCATTGAACATGGGATGGGTGTTGTCTGACTGATTCTGAGCAAAAGAATCAACTCCAAAAGAGTCAGAAACACACCATTTTGAGTTTGTAAACATTATCTTAAACCATAATGCAGCATTCAACTTTTTAACTATATGATTTCAGAAGACAGGCGCAACCAAAAAATCTAGTTAAACTAAACATCTTTTTTCTTTAGAGTATGAAAGTGTCTCAATCTAAAGTGATAAATCAGTTAGAGGGCTTGAATCATCACTAATTCATTGACTGCAGCTAACAAACCACATGCTGATGGTTTTGTGTTGTTTTAAAGAGTCAAGCAGATCTCAGAGCTTCACTGAGTTTCTTACCTGTTTTCTTCTTTTCACTCTTGTTCTCATGAGAGATATCAGCGTATATGACTTCCGTACTGGCAGCAGTGGCTGATGGGAAAATACTGACATGAGCAACAGATAGAATACAACCCTAATATTTAAGTCATGAACGTATTGGCTTCAAAAATCCTCAGACCATGTTGGCTAAAACTTTTTTCCCCACATATCGAACTCTCTGCGTGTAACATATCAAGAAAAAAAAAAGTGAAGACAGAATACAGGAAGTGAGATCATTTTTGCCAAAATATGAGTAAATTCTGAGTAAACTGCACATGCACATAAAAGGTACCTTCCCAAATGACTTTTAGCTAGACTTCATAGTTAATTAATTAGTCATGTGTAAACAAGGCTTTAATGTATGCCTATTTATAATTGGCCATTTATTTTCATATATAACTAATTGGTTACTAATGTAACTGATTTTGTGATTATATATATTATTATTATATTTTTGTAATTACATATTAACAGTGTTATCAAAATGCAGTGTCAAATAAACACTAAACATCTGGGTATTTTACGCACATTTCCCATGTTGCTGTAATTTTTTTCAAACCAACTAACATTGTGAACATACAAAGACTTTGTAAATCAAAACAGCTTTTTGAACAATTCACATAAAATAATAATTCTGGTCATGTAACTTTGATATACATACTGTGATCATGAGTACTTGGCCAAAAAAGTAATGGTCTAAAATCATTATTGAAATGATTTTTTATTATTATTATTTACATGAGGTTTGAAGAACAGTATTGTTTCAAAAAACTTTCTGCCATTTTACAATTGTTTGATTTGTTAAATTTAGGTAATTTTTTTTTTATTCATGAGGTAATGTTTATACATTTGGCCTCTGGTGCAGCTGTCTTTAAACTGTCATAACATTAAACTGTGGTTGAATTGATTTTAAACTGTGTTTTTGTTTTTCTAATTGCTGCTTGCATCAAAAAGTACTACATTTTAACCTTTATCAGTTAGTTTATGGACTACAGATTCGAAATGAACTGACCTGGTGTCGACTTGACCTGTTTTTTTTTGAAAATGTGATATGCGGTGATGAACAGCAGAATCAGGATCAGTGCAACACAGCTCAAAACAATCAGAGAGACATGTAAGCCTATAGAAGAAAGAAATACGAGGTCATTTAAATCAAACTCTAAAACTACTTTCGAAAAGTTCCTTCATACCAACAGCAACAGCAACAGGAATAACAGCTCCATGCAATTAGTAGCAAAGTACATTAGTTCATGAAACATTTAGCTACAGAAGAGCCTGCAGATCTCTCAAAGCCATCATTATTAGGTTTATTTGTAATTTGCCGTTTTCGCTGTTGCCCAATACACACATTGATAAAGGTAATACTACATGAGTAAAATTCATACCAGTTGGTGAATTTTCTGTTGAGGTCACAGATGCAGTAGTTGGTCCTGTAATAAAACATTGTTGCAGAATCACCTGTTTCCTCTCTCAATATAAACTGCTGAATAGATTATAAATTATTTTGAAGAATTAAGTGACCAATTAAGACAATCGATTTGTTTGAACCTCATAAAACCTGTCTAGGACACGCCAATGTCAAATTTCAGTTCAAAATCTGTAATTAGTAATATTTTGCAATCATGTTTCTTTGAATGTTTTTAGGGGCATTAAACCATTTTGCACATATGATGAAAAATAAAAAATGGGTTAAAAAATATTATCACTGAAAATAATTGCAATTACAAAAAAGTAAATTCTACAGTAGTCTCACTGAAAATAATTCTTGTCCTACAAAATAATTGCATTTAAATTTGATTAAATTTTTTGGTAGTCTTCAAATGTTGACTACTGTAGAACATTACAATAAAGAAACTTTAAGGAGTAGAAATGTTTATAATTTTCAAAATGCAAATAAAATGAATGGTTGTAAAATAGCCCTCATTTTCTTCATGCAAAGAATCAATGAAAAAGTAAAGAGTCCTAGAGGAAATAAAACCTTCACAGTCTGTCAAAATACTCATCAGAGATATTGCACTCTGGCATAAGAGGATTTTGTGGTGAAATGTGACTTGGACGTGTTCTTGACAGGTTTTGTGAGATTGGCTCATCTTCATCACTCTTGTTGCTGTCGCTGTGGTTTTTATGAATATGTGGACTTTCATGTATTTAACGCTCACCAGGACAGGGTTTGACACTAACGGTCTTCTGTCCGTGACTGACGTGGTTCTTCACACTGCAGCTGATGTTTCCATCAGTTCCCTCATTCAGATCAAAGCTGGAGTTTCCATCCATCAGTGGACCTCCATTCAGACTCCAGCTGTAGAGGATCTGCTCGCCCTCAGAGGAGCAGGACACCCTCTTCACTCCACTGGAGGAGCAGCTGATGGACACTTCCACTGAGCCAACAGGAGCTGAAGGGAGGGACACGTGACCGTCACACAACTCCTTCTCGACTCAGTATGAGTCAATGTCAAGACATTTCTAAACAAAATGTACTGCTGAGGTGAAAGCTGGACTGAATTAAACATGCAGCGTACAGTAGGTTAGTCATGTGACAACAATTTATCAAATGACTGTTTAAATTGTTTTCATGTAATTTTATTTTTAAAACAGCAGGGAGTGTACAATAATGAGCTGCATGAATAAAAACCTTCACAGAGATACAACTGATTAATTTGAGAGAGTGAGATCTTTGGAGAACATGAGGCTGTGATGAGTCTGAGGAGAGGGTTTCTGTACCTTCAACATTCACTTGAAGATCTGTAGATGTGTCTGAGCCGTCTGAGGGAGTTAAAGTTACTGTGTAACTCCCTGAATCTGCTCTGATCACACGGTTTATTATCAGAGTCCCATTAATGACTGCAACTTCAGGTCTGTTACTATAAAGATCACATTCTTTCTCCCTCATCCTGCCATTCTTTACTCTACAAACTGGATCAGTTGTTTTGTTTTTGTTTATTCTCTTTTGTATCGTCGTGTCATATTTACTAGCGTCCCGCACCATCAGCAGATTGAGTTTGTGTCCCAGAGCTGCGTAACAGATATCAGACTGATTAATCCTGCAGAACCGATCCAGACCTGAAGAACAACACACACACACACACACACACACACACACACAGACCTGAGGAACAACACACACACACACACACACACACATTTGGAATGTGATATGTTTGTTTAAATATATATAGCATTATGATATTAAATAAGAGACTATTGTGTTTCACCTGACAATACAGACAATGCAACACACACTCACAAACACAAACATACACACACACACACACACACACACACACACACACAAACACACTGATCAATGTGTATAAATATCTCTTGCACAAATGACACTTGACACTTGACATTTACAGAATCAAAGTAAAAAAAAAAAAAAATGATATTGATATTTTTTGAATCATATTTTAAAATTTAATGATAAAGATCATATTACTTGACAGATTTATGTGAAAGTTTAGTGTGTAATAAAAATAATTACAATAAAACATTCAATTTAATTTAAAACACTATGTCAAAAGTCCAAAAGCAAATCTAAATGTTGATTTTATTAAAATAAACTATCATGCTTTCACTTTCTACAAACACTTTACACATTTTTAACGTGATATTCTGATAACGCAGAAGATTGTGACTGTGTCCTGCACATTCTGTTTCTGTTAACCTATGACAATTCTCACTTTATTAATAATCTCTCAATATTTCTGATATAATTTTTAATGGACAGATATTCTTTGATGAATCCTTCACATAATACAAAAATATTTTTAAAAAGAATAAATACATTTACACACACTCTCGCATCTTAAAATACTCCAAACTGTTAAGAAGCTCAGAAAACACTATGACTAGATCACTGCAGACTCTTAATGTAATATTACAACAGAAATGTTTCTTATCAGAGGTTCACCTGACTGAACAGCACCATAACAGAGTTTGATGTGAAAGAAACTCACATGCAGCAGTTTGCAGCAGCAGCAGCAGTCCAAAGATTAGCATAATTTCTCTAAAGTCCAGTTTCCAGAAGAGCCCAATCCCAGCTTCAGATCGTGACACGAGTGTCTGGACTTCTGTCCGTCTCTGTTCTGGATTTCAAGAAGCGTCTTCACAGCGAGACTCAGACAGGACTGACACAGGAGGAAATCTCTGACCACTTCACTGAGGAAAGAGGAAGTTTCCTCTGATGGGGGCCGGCAGATGACGTTACATCCAAAACAAGAGCATGAAACTTATGTGAAACAGAGTGAAACTAGAGTGTAAATTTCTTTTATTTTTGAGGGGAAGACAAGATTTTTTTTTTTTTTTTATATTTTTTTTTAGGGGGAAAGTGTGGTGTGGTTTTTTTATGTGTAATTATGTAAATTGCTTGACAGATTCTCCTGCAAATCAAATAAAACAGTATCTTTACTGCACTGATGGAATGCTCTTGACAGTTTTATTGAGAGTAAACCAGAATCTGGGCTACATGTAAGTGTTATGCAGGCTGTTTGTAATATCTTCCTCTCATTGAGTGTGTGATGGGCTGGGTTCCATTCCACCTTTAGACACGCACTCGAGAACTTCCCTGAGCACTTCCCCTCAGGGGAATCCCCGCTGCCATTTTGTGGACGAGGGAAGTTTATATGGACACACCCTCGACCCCTTGATTTTGACCGAGGGAGCGAGTCTGCTTCGTATGCACACTTCAGGCCGCTCCATAGACCACAATTCAACAAGATTATGACGTCATTGCAGATTGCGTTTCATTAATCCCCACCCCAAACAAGTCTATAATATAAAATGATTTTTGTTTTTACTTTTATAACACCTCAGGCATACCTATATACAAACAGAATAGGCTACTGCACCAAACAAACTCATAATGGGAAAATGTAAACAATAAACCAGCTCCATAGCAGATTAAGTGATCAAGGGTTTAGGACGTTCCAGTTCAGCTCATTGCAAGGGTTCTGCCAGTAGTGGACACTCACGCAATGTAATCAATGACGTACATCCGAGTAAACAAGACAGAGGGAAGTTTGCGAGTGAAGGGCATAAGAAAACGGACTGGAACGCAGCCCTGGACTCACTCTTCTGTTTACTGTCGGTGTGTTCCAAATGGGTTATATCGCCCTCTGAAGGGCACTTTGTAGTGAAAACAATCATGGCCGCCATATTGAAGGCTCGTTCCAAACTGTTTCAAACACATTTTACTGGGACAAAGAGAAAATCTGCAAATAATTGCAAATAAACAATATTAAAACAGTAGGCTACTATAAATCTATGATTTAATGATTGACTTTCAAAGACAAACACACTCTCTTTGTTATTAGCGACATCCGCAGGAGGAAACAAGAGTTCTGATTGAACCCATGTCCTAAATAAATTAATTTGTCTAGATTTTTTTTTTCATATGCCATTGTTTTACATCTGTTTAAAATTCACTGATGTGTGCTTTCTATAACTATTTTGACTATTTAACAAAATGAATGAGCTTGAGACTGCAAAAAAAGTTTAATTTCAAAGTTTTATTTTAATTTAACTCAGAAAAATAACAAATACAGCATTGACTCCATTTATAATTCTTAAAGAAGAACATGTTTATCAATATTCTATAATGACACAAAGATCTTATGAAGAAAAATGCACAAATGTGGTTAAACAGGTAAAAAACTGCACATGTAAACAAAAGTTTAAAAACACAGTCAGAAAACACCAGACACCCCAAAACTGAGACACGGATGATGGATCAAGAGCTTTAAACAGATCAAACACAAAACAAGAGACATTGTATTATAAAATAAATCCACCAAAATCAACAGAATAAAGTATAAGAGCAAGGGATGGTGTGTGAAGTGATTTAATTTGTTCAAACACAAAACAATAAACACACAGAATGACTTCACAATCTGCCAGATCTGATTTAGAGAGATAAATATCATGCATGAACAGAAGAGGTTTCAAGTAATGGTATAAAATATTGCTAGTTCATTCAAAGCATAAAGACAAATGAATAATGAGCAACCAAACTGTTTCCAAAACAAACAAAAAAAATCTAATTTAAAAATTTGTTAAAAAAAATCTAATTAAAGAAGACCTAAACCTGTAGAAAACGTCTCCTGGATTATTCTGTAGGATCTCGTGCTGTCGACAGGTGAAAGCTGGATTCATGAGAGAATCTGTGACATTATGAAGTCATTTCTCATAGATGTGATGATCTGCTGCTGGTCCCATGATTCTTCTGCTGTGTGTTCATGTCGTTCTCTAAATCTTCTCATTCTCATAATCTTCCTGACTTTTTCCTAATAGCATCACAATATCATCACCTTCACACTCTTAATATTTGCATGTCAAATCCATAATGGTGATAATAAATGTCTCTCACCTGACGTGTGTCTCATGTAGATGTGAAACCCTCCTAACAAACCCAAAAGAACCATCAGCTGAAAACACCAGACCAGCACAAACACAGACCCTGAAAACAACAATCAGACAGAAATCAGAACCCATCTTTCATGTTTCCAAAAGTATGTTTAGTTAAACTCGAATCACATTCGGATGTCTGTGTGCTGGTCACTGCAGAAGTCAAACTAGAGGTCACAGATGAAGTAGTTGGTCCTGTAATACGGTATTCAGTAATGCGATATAACGATCATGAATATGCACGATATTGTTATGGTGGGTTATTTTTTTTCTACCTAACTGCTGGATTGAGCCCGTCTCCGGTGAAACTTCTCAACAACACAGCTGTTGAGAGCACAGGCTTTTGAAGTCCACAGGAGAGAGCGGTTCTCAGCACCACCGCCGATTTGGTGCACTCTTTCGGGAAATAAAGGTTTGTATACATTTTATTTCATTTATAAAGTCTTTAATGTTGTGAAAATAATAATATTTTATGTAATATCATTTAAAAGCGCTATACAAATAAACTTGAATTTAATTAAATTCAAATTGAATTGAACTTCTGTATTGCTCATTGTGAATGTTAATGCATTAACTAATGTTAACTAATGAAAGCTTGTAAATTTATACCTACTGCTCTTTATAATTTTTTTGCACTTTAATCTGTCTAAAAGTTTTTAACTTTATTCATTTTTGTGTATTGCTTTATTGTATTTTACTTTTGTTATACAAAAAGTTATTAAACCTGTTATACTGTATTATGATAACACTTCTTAGCAACTAAATTTCAATATTGTGATAATACCGTATACCGTGATAAAAGCATTATCAATAAATCGCAATATGAAAATTTGATACCGCATATCCCTAATCAGCACAGAATCACATGCTTTCTCTCTCTGAACCACATCAACACAATTCACCAAAGAGTCCAATTAGGAGAACTGACTGTTTTGCATTATTGGTACTGATGTGTTTTTTTATACGTGGACATTCTTGTATTAACCCTCTCGATGAGAAGCTCATACCAACTGATGAATCCTTTTGTACTGTTGAGTTCACAGATGAAGTAGTTGGTCCTGTAACAAAAAATCATTGCAGAATCACCTGTTTTCTCCTAAATACTGCAGAGTAATTTATAATTAATCATAATTGATCATTTTGAAGTATTACGTGGCCAATTAAGAGAATAGATTTGTTTGAATCTCATGAAACCTGTCCAAGTCACGTCCCGATCACATTTCAGTTCAAAATCTGATTAACTGTAATATTTTGTATTAATGTTTCATTTTATGTTTTTAGGGTGATTAAACCATTTTGCACTCCTAAACCATTTACATCTCAAATATAATTTCTGACATATGACGAAAATTAAAATCAAATGGATTAATGTTTCATTTAATTTTTTTATATTTCAATAATCAAATTGGAAATAATATATGATACATATCTCAATATACTATGTCATGGTTATCCTATAATATGTGGAAAATTATTATATTATAAAATTGTAAAGTGTACTTTACATACTGTCATGGTTGTATTTGTTTTCCATCTTTAAATTATGGCAATTAAAATCGTAATATTATCATCAGAGAAATGTATCAAATGCAGTTGCATAGAATGAAAATAAATGCAATTGCAGCAATAAGAATAAAAAACAATGATCACTGTAAATAATAGCATTTACAAAAAAATCTAGAACATTACAGTAAAGAACATTTAGGAAGCAGGAAGTGCTTTTAATTTTCGTGAAAAAGTAAATGCAAGTAAAATGTATGGGTTGTAAAATAGTCCTAATTTTCTTCATGCAAAATATAATTTCTTTTCATTTTAGGGTAAAATCTTTGTTTGTCTGTTTATAACTTATCAATTGAAAAATAGAAAAAGTAAATAAACAAAACACATATAAATAACAAACAAAGACAAAAAGCTGGTCTAAATTTATTCTCATTTAATTAAAAAAAATTAAGAAAAAAAAAACTCTTAAGAATCGATAAAAATGTAAAACCATCACAGTTCATCAAAGGTCGCAGTGATTTTGCCAAGTAAGACATGTTCCTGGATCAACATAACTGTCAGTGATTTTGCCGGACTTAAACCCAGTCCCTCACCCCTAAAACCTACCGCTAACCCATAATTTCATTCGTAAAATCAGTTGTGAATGATAGCTGTTAACAAGAGTTGTAGAAGCACCTAACCCTGATTCTTAAGCCTAAAACAGCTATTTTCCTGACAAAGTTCTAACCTCACACCACCTGATTTTTTGATTGGTTTGTTTGGATGATTAAAGGGTATGTTAAGTATGTTAATGTTAAATGTCGATTTTGATTTTTTTTGGTTGATAGGGATGTAAATACCTACAGTACAATACGGCATTTTTATATTACAGTAATATACTGTAATTTGCATTGCATTCTGGGTAATTATGGTTTGGAGCGGGAAACAGTTTTACAGAATATTTAGTGTTGCTGTAACCAAGCCTGTAAACTTGGCTGTAATATGCCAGTCAATAATACAGAATTGCTGTAAACCAACGCGTCACCTTGGACAGACGACGTCACAACACAACTGCAGCAGCTCACGCCACGGATATTCTCTTCTCGTGTGAAATCTGGAAGTTTTGGTAAGTTATTTTAAATTTTATAATTAGGTTTTAGGATTTTTACCCTATATTTGAACATATCTTTTAGTTTGAAATGACAGTGGACGTTTCGCTTAGCCGGCGAACCGTTCGCAAAAAACAAACCGTTACAGAGTTACTCGTCTAATGTTAACGTTACACCGATGTTTTCCCTGCTTGTTCCCGTCAATTTAATCTAACTCGGTGAATTACACCTGATTTTATTTCGACCAAAACCAGACCTAGTGATTGTTGAAACGATGAAAGACAAAATCAAGATGGGTTACATGTAAGTTTTATTTTGTTTCTGTCGAATTTGAATGATCGTTAGTGTGTTTTTACGATGCCTGTTGATGTAAAATTATGCATTTGCTAATGGAGTCTGGTAGATCACTATAATAACTAATATGTCGCTGTAGGGATCCTTTCCATAAGTCGTTCTTTTTCTTTGGCACCAAGAAATTAGAGTATTATAATAGATACTGTTTCCCCCCGGATGACGCTGCATCCGTCGCGTCAAATCCAATTGAACTAGATAGAAAAAGTTCGTCAAGACAAACTTTAAGAGTTGGCTTGAGAAGCCTGAACCTAAAGTTTGAAAAGTTAAAAAAAGTTTGAAAAGTTTAAGAAGTTAAAGTTTAATAAAGTCAATTGATTACATAGTACTAGCATTACTGCAAGTGCTAGCATGCAGTAGGCAGCTAAGCAAAGTTACTAGCATGTATCTAGCATGATAAGCTAGTTACTTAGCATGTTGCTAGCATGATTAGCATGTCACTAGCATGTTTCTAGCATGATTAACATGTGACTAGCATGACACTAGCATGTTTCTAGCATAATTAAAATGTGACTTGCATGACACTAACATGTTTCTAGCATAATTAACATGTCGCTAGCATGTTTCTTGGATTGTTTGTAGGTTGATTGGATGGTTGCTAGCATGATTAGCAAGTTACTAGCATGATGCTAGCATGTTTTTAGCATAATTAACATGTCGCTAACATGTTTCTAGCATGATTAGCAAGTCAATAGCATGTTGCTAGCATGATTAGCAAGTTACTAGCATGTTGCTAGCATGATTAGCATGTGACCTGATTGTTATGATATTGGTTTGTTGGTTGTTTGATTGTCAATTTAATTTTTTTAGGTTTATTTGAATGTTGTTTTAATGTTTTGTTTTTTAATTAAGCACGTTACTAGCATGTTTGTAGCATGACTAGCAAGTTACTAGCATGTCGCTAACATGTTTCTAGCATGATTAGCAAGTGACTAGCATGTCGCTAGCATGTTTCTAGCATAATTAGCATGTTACTAGCATGTTGTTACCATGATTAGCAAGTGACTAGCATTTCGCTAGCATGTTTCTAGCATGATTAGCAAGTGACTAGCATGATTAGCAAGTTACTAGCATGTCGCTAGCATGTTTCTAGCACGATTAGCATGTTACTAGCATGTTGTTACCATGATTAGCAAGTTACTAGCATGTTGCTAGCATTTTTCTAGCACGATTAGCATGTGACTAGCATGTTCCTAGCATGATTAGCAAGTGACTAGCATGTCGTTAGCATGATTAGCAAATGACTAGCATGTTGCTAGCATGTTTCTAGCATGATTAGCAAATGACTAGCATGTTGCTAGCATGATTAACAAGTTACTAACATGAAGCTAGCACGTTTCTAGCATAGTGACTACCTCGTCGCTAACATGTTTCTAGCATGATTAGCAAGTCAATAGCATGTTTGCTAGCATGATTAGCAAGTTACTAGCATGTCGCTAGCATGTTGCTAGCATGATTAGCATGTGACCTGCATGTTCCAAGCATGATTACCAAGTTATTAACATGTCACTAGCATTTTTCTAGCATTATTAGCATGTTGCTAGCATGTTTCTAGCATGATTAGCACGTTACTAGCATGTTCGTAGCATGACTAGCAAGTTACTAGCATGTCGCTAACATGTTTCTAGCATGATTAGCAAGTGACTAGCATGTCGCTAGCATGTTTCTAGCATAATTAGCATGTTACTAGCATGTTGTTACCATGATTAGCAAGTGACTAGCATTTCGCTAGCATGTTTCTAGCATGATTAGCAAGTGACTAGCATGATTAGCAAGTTACTAGCATGTCGCTAGCATGTTTGTAGCATGATTAACATGTTACTATCATGTTGTTAGCATGATTAGCAAGTTACTAGCATGTTGCTAGCATGTTCCTAGCATGATTACCATGTTACTAGCATGTTCCTAACATGATTAGCAAGTGACTAGCATGTCGTTAGCATGATTAGCAAATGACTAGCATGTCGCTAGCATGTTTCTAGCATGATTAGCAAGTGACTAGCATGTTGCTAGCATGATTAACAAGTTACTAGCATGACGCTAGCACGTTTCTAGCATAATTAACATGTCGCTAACATGTTTCTAGCATGATTAGCAAGTCAATAGCATGTTGCTAGCATGATTAGCAAGTTACTAGCATGTTGCTAGCATGATTAGCATGTGACCTGCATGTTCCTAGCATGATTACCAAGTTATTAACATGTCACTAGCATTTTTTTCTAGCGCCGATTAGCATGTTGCTGGCATGTAAGCTAGCATGTTTCTAGCATGATTAGCACGTTACTAGCATGTTCGTAGCATGACTAGCAAGTTACTAGCATGTTGCTAACATGTTTCTAGCATGATTAGCAAGTGACTAGCATGTCATTATCATGTTTCTAGCATGATTAGCAAGTGACTAGCATGTTTTTAGCATGATTAGCAAGTGACTAGCATGTTCGCTAGCATGTTTCTAGCATGATTAGCAAGTGACTAGCATGATTAGCAAGATTACTACATTACTAGCATGTATTTAGCATGTTTCTACTTGCGATTAGCATGTTACTAGCATGTTGTTAGCATTATTAACAAGTGACTAGCATGTTGCTAGCATGTTTCTAGCATGATTAGCATGTTACTAGCATGTTGCTAGCATGATTAGCAAGTGACTAGCATGTTCATTAGCATGATTTAGCAAATGACTAGCATGTCGGCTTAGCATGTTTCTAGCATGATTAGAAGCAAATGACTAGCATGTCGCTAGCATGATTAGCATCGTCGATAGCATGTCGCATATCACCTAGCATGCAGCATTAGCATGACTAGCAAGTTACTAGCATGTTGCTAGCATGATTAGCAAGTTACTAGCATAATAAACATGTTTTTAGCATGATTAGCAGAGTGAAAAGGCATCGCTAGCATAATTAGATAGATAGATAGATAGATAGATAGATAGAAACAGTCAGATGATAGATAGATAGATAGATAGATAGATAGATAGATAGATAGATAGATAGATAGATAGATAGATAGATAGATAGATAGATAGATAGATAGATAGAAGCAGTCAGATGATAGATAGATAGATAGATAGATAGATAGATAGATAGATAGATAGATAGATAGATAGAAACAGTCAGATGATAGATATATAGATAGATAGATAGATAGATAGATAGATAGATAGATAGATAGATATAAACAGTCAGATGATAGATAGATAGATAGATAGATAGATAGATAGATAGATAGAAACAGTCAGATGATAGATAGATAGATAGATAGATAGATAGATAGATAGATAGATAGATAGAAACAGTCAGATGATAGATAGATAGATAGATAGATAGATAGATAGAAGCAGTCAGATGATAGATAGATAGATAGATAGATAGATAGATAGATAGATAGATAGATAGAGACAGTCAGATGATAGATAGATAGATAGATAGATAGATAGATAGATAGATAGATAGATAGTAGATAGACAGATGATAGATAGATAGATAGATAGATAGATAGATAGATAGATAGATTGATAGATAGATAGATAGATAGAAACAGTCAGATGATAGATAGATAGATAGATAGAAACAGTCAGATGATAGATAGATAGATAGATAGATAGATAGATAGATAGAAACAGTCAGATGATAGATAGAAACAGTCAGATGATAGATAGATAGATAGAAACAGTCAGATGATAGATAGATAGTTTGATGGAGTAGATAGATAGAAACAGTCAGATGATAGATAGATAGATAGATAGATAGATAGATAGATAGATAGATAGATAGATGAGTCTGAGTTTGAATGGGTTAGTAATAGTACATAGAAGGGAAGTCTGATTGAGTCTAATGGGCTTCAGTGTGTTTAGATTTGAATTTTTGACAGTTGGGTTTTACGGAATGTTCAGATAAGCAGAGACTTTTTCAATGCAAGTCTATGGGATTTTTATGATTTTTAATCTTAATTTTTATGAAAACCATAAGTCCGATCAGTTAGAAAAGATATAGCACACCCAAGTAGATCAGTCTGAAGAGCTGGGCTGAGTTTGAAGTCTGTGGAGTTAAAGCTCTAGGAGGAGTTAAGAGTCAGAAATTTTAGTCTCAGAAAAGAATAATAATAGCTAGAGAATGTAAAGTTAGTGAGCTAACTTTGATGTTGGCTTGGCCCAAAAGAGCCACTGTACTTGTGTGTCCAACCTTCTTGAGCTGCCTTGGTGGGAAAAAAAAAAAACTTCCTACAGTATTTTTCTATGGACCCTTGCTTGTTTTCTGTTTGTTCAATAAAAGCCTTGGCTATGACAACAGTTTAAACAGGTTTGGCTAGCTGTATGCAAAAATAAGTCATGCCTTTTCCACCTGTTTGCTATTTCCCCAGTCCTCTAACTGAAGTGTTGTAGGCAGCTTGTACAGAAGGTAAAAAAGAAACAATGTGGTTTAAAGTCAAGGTGAAAATAAATATGAAAATGGTA